>NC_079900.1:24702915-24720415 GCF_024868665.1 Triplophysa rosa
GATTATTCATTTAAACCTGTTTGTTTATTCAAACAGTGTTTGTGTAGTTGTTGTCTTATTCATTATTATTTTTAAACGGTGTTTAAATAACCAATGATTGCGTATTAATAATGATCTCATCATCTCCTTTAAATTACATATTTTCATTCATGCTAAAGATATGTAGCAATACATCCTAAAACATGCCCTAAAACATGCCCCGGAAAAATGGGATGTGAGGGCACGGTCAAAAGTTCAACGCGACGTGGGCGGTACCACACTAAGGGGCGGATACGGTCAAAGGTCAACGCAAAGTGGGCAGTCCCTCGCAACGTGGGTGGTCCGGAAGTAATTCAACACCACCAACCCCCCCTCCGCAAAGGTCAATGACCCCATCAATCATACCTGTCAATCATTTTGACACTATGACCCGCATATACTGTATACTACTAATGCACCTTCGATTTCTGCATTCATTTGGCATATTAAAATTCACAGAAATCTTGCATACATCAGATTTCAGTGTGGGCATGCAGAATGTCCTGTTACATTTATGACAGTGTGTGCACTTCAGAGGCATATGTATCGATTTCAGTTAAACCAGTGCCTCAAACCCGCTGCCTCAGACAAGATGCTTTATCATGCAGAATGATGGCAGTAAAGTTGAATGTTTATTTAAGCTAAATGTTTTTTTTATGTATATAGTATCATTTACTATTTATTATTTGTTTTTCAGAAAACTTCTGTAACATTTCATGTGGAACAATCCATTCAGTTCAGCTGTGAAGTGTGCACTATACACCCATCTTTATTGTACATTTTGTTTGCATTATTTGAGACACAGTTGGAGTTAGTCTACCTAGTCCTAGAGTATTTACTTCCTTAGAGTACATAGCAGCACTCTGTTAGCAGTGTTACCCAGTGTTTATAAGTGGACTTGTTTGGGGGATGATTACATTTCTGCCATGTTTTTGCATTTTGTTGTTTGTTTAGGAAATGTTTTCAAATTGTGCTTTACGTTAAAATAGAGACAGTGTATTTGTCAAACAGTGTGATCAACTTGTATCAGTCCAATCATAAAGTGCTGGAACTTGAATTTGTACCGAGTTTTTTTTTTCTTAATAGTATTATTCTTATGGTCAGAAACTGTAAGTCGTAAAGATACCAAACCAGAATAAGTGATATGTGATTCATTTTGGTTTTGGCTCTAGGTTCACTTTTAAGCAATCATCCTAAGAAAGTTAGTAAACTAAAACCACATTAATAATTATATTCTTCAGTCAGGGGCTGTTTCCAAATCATCTACATTAACTGTAAAAAAACAAAGTTGATATCCTTTCCACATTAAAACGATAGCAATTTACAGCTAAAATAATTTTGGAAATTAAGTTTTGTGTATTCTTATTGTACTTATATGTACATGTCTCTGTTTCAGGTGAATCATAAGCCAAGCTCTAAACCACTGCAGGTCTGACTTTGACGGTTGAGGCAAATTCAGTGACACATTCAAAGGTAAGTAATAAAAATTAGGAATGAATCTTTAGCCAAACATTATCTTTATTACCAAAAACATGTTTATAGTACAGGAGTCAGCTCAACCAAACTTCTGCCATGACATAATTTTTACATATGAGAGTGACCTTTACACTAACATCAGCTTGTTTTGTCTCCATGTCTCATCTTCAGGCTCCTGAAAACACCTGAGACTTTCAGACACAGATCTGGTTCAGCCTGATGCTCAAGGTTGATGACAACAGCCATAGATGGAAAGTGGTGGGAATCTGCGATGATCATGGCCTGCAATTTGAGCCCCATGCCAGACGCTACTTTTGATTTGCCAGAAACTCAAAGTCATTACCACACATAAAAATAATGGATATAGTTATCTGCAAACAATATAAGATGACTTCTTGGCTGCACTGCTTGCTGTATAATCTTGCTGATCAGTTAAATTTAAATAGTAATCATGTATTTTTTATAATTTTCCTGGTTATATATATACTTTTATTTCTATACATATTTGTTCTCACATTTCTACTGCTTTTGTGCTAAAATGGACTAAAACGCATTTCTTTACTTTTTCCTTTGTCTCTGTCTCGGCTAATATGTTTTTTTCTCTAAACCTGCTTTGCAACAATGCAAAATTGTGAAAGGTATTAATATGTACAAATATAATGAATGTTCCATGAAACCCCTCTTGTTTTCTGATAAAGAAAGGGTTCTTCATAGCACCACTGAGGTTCTATATAGCACTTTTCAAGGCAGTGTTCTTTATGGAACCTTATAAAAAGGGTTCTGCTATTGTTACAAGCCGAAGAACCCTTTTTTGGTACTATTTAGAACCATTTTTTCTTAAGAGTGTACTTTAATGCTCTGTGACCCCTAATACGTTTTTCCAGTGCATAAACACCGTGAATTACTGCAGATTTCACATAGTACTTGTTTGTTGTGACTTTCTACAGGACAGTACTGGTTACTGTTACTTTGTACAGCACATTCCTCTTTAATGTGATTTTCACAATATTTTGACCAATATTGTAATTTCTCATTGAATATACAGTAATTCACTGTGACTCCTAATACAGTTATTTCCAGTGCATGAACACAGTGAATTACTGTAGATTTCACATGTATTTTTACAGTGTACCTGTTAGGCTCTCTGTTATTAACAGTGAGTAAATCTAAAGCTTTTGAGACTATTATTTCGTTTGATTTAATTTGTCATCAAGATGTGACCAATAAAGGGGGGGGGTGCCCTTTTTCAGTTTCAGCACATGCCCCTCAAAAGTTCTGTGCACGGCCCTGCTCCTAGGGCCGGGCATCTGTGCACAAGCGCTACTGTCCCCACTCCTACTGTCCTTACTTTACGATCTGGACTGAAGCACAATATTATGATGCGACTGTTTTGAGGTAAACGGTAAGAAAAGCCCACTCTCGTCACAATATAGAGTAATGTTAAGTTTGTGATTATTATGTGTTCGACTTCATGCGCGTGTTGTGCAGACCCATCCGCTTAAGTAACAGAGCTATTTAAATAACTCCTGCGGTATGCGCAGCACTGCATAATGTCCGACAAACCTAATATTTTAAGCTGTATGAGAAGCGGTATCACAGGTCTGCATGTGATCGTGTCCCACGTATCGGAAGGGTTTTTCCCTAAGAAGGAAAGGAGCTAAAGGAGGAATTTGAACAATTCATGTCATGAGTTTAAATAAAAAAATCTGCATTCCACGCACACACAGTCACAAACAATCATACTCCAAACATTTTTCTAAATGAACTTTAAAAAGAAACAAAATAAATGTAATTTGCCATTAAAAACTAATCTAAACAATTATAATGGCTGAAAACTGTCATGGTTCTGCCTCTTCTTGTCATGTCTTTCTTGGTCTTGTGCATTACATCCATGCACCATGGCAGAGTCTCTTGTTTTGTGTGGAGAGAAGCATATTATTGTCTGTCACGACATAATATGCATTCGGTGTCTCGTCCCGCCCTCTTGTTCCCTCGTTAGCTTTCCCTTATCCCTATAACCTGCCCGTCACCCTCCCCGTGTAATCATCCCTCGTTAGTGTTCCCCTGTTTAGAGAGCCTGTTCTTTCTGTCCCGTGTCTGTTCATTGTTCTTCGTACCCGGTTTGTGTTAGTCCATGTCTAGTATAGCTTGTTAGTGCCGTGCCCTGCTTTGTCCCTCAGTGTGAGTTTTGTTAGTTTATTGCTTTTATTTTTGTTTTTCCCCCTAGAGGGATTTTTTTTGAGAAGTCTCTTTGTTAGTGTTTGTTCCCCCATCGTGGGTTTTTGTTTTCTCTTTTAATAAATATTTTCCGTTAACCCCTTAATTGCTGTCTCTGCTTGGGTTCTTCCCCCACATCCCTGACAGTCTCAATGTGTTCACAGATCGAATCTTACACCTCCCGATCTGCTCCGAGAGAAATCGGGGCCGCCCCGATCATATCAAACTTGTTTGATATTTAGGATTTTAAATCGGGGTGATGACGTTGGTACTTTCGCAACAGCCAATGAGAGGCACATCTGCAAGGTGACGGAGGTACATAATGCATTCAAACTCTCATTGTGCCTGCCTGAATAAACAGCCACAGCACAAACAAAAATACTCCAAACATTTCAATCATTTTATGAAGAAATGAAACGAAAAATGTTTGAATTCTTAAAAAATCTGCGTTGTTATTAATAGCCTATAACAAATGTCGCTGTGTTTTTGGCTTCATCTTCACTCTCTCGCTTTCTGTTGACATGACAATGATGTAGTTTAGAGCGGCTTTAATACACCTTCATTTACACTAATCGTGAGCCGCATCAGAGTCGCCTTTGATACTAGGCTCTGAGGAGGGTCAGAGCCGGCATATTTTAGATTGGCTTTCATGCGGCATTGTGTCTTTACACAGAAATTTACACAGACACCTTTATAATAGTGCTGTATATCAGGCCGGTAGACTTGTGCCTCTGTTCTAATCACAGCTGCATAGAGCATGACTATGAGAGTGATATTACATTAAATGAGTCATTTGACACAACTAAAACGAATATTATCGATTGTTTTAGATGTAATGCAGTGTATACAGGATTTAAGGTTCAGAAACGCTGTATTTTCCACATACCGTGCATATTTGTATCTCCTCTTTGCCCCGCCTATCTGAAACGCGCGGAATTTTAACAAAGCTCATCGATCTGAAAAGCGAAGTGTGCTATGATTGGCTAGTTAACCGTATTGGTCAAATACTGAAATGAAACGCTTCTTACCATATTTGAAACATCAGGTTCCAAAGCAATTGTACTGACAGTTATGCCCACTTTACTTACGTATACATTTTGGCGGTCTTAGTCAACTCATACCACGAACTGACGTGGATTTGTGGGGGTGTGGTTACACGAGGCGTTTCAGGCAGGTCTGGGTGAGCATTCGCTTTTAGATAGAATGCATCTTTTGTTCTGACACTTTAATTTTTGCAATTTTACGTGTCTAATACATGCATGGGCAACTTATAACACACCAAAGATACAGAAAAACACGTGTTCGCGCCATATGACCCCTTTAATATATAATAACTAATAATAATTGTTGATGATCAATAACAGTGCATACTATGCTAAAAACTGTTAAAGTTGACAATAACATCAAGACCAAAATTGCAACGATGTTTCTACTCAGCATAATGGTGCAAAAACTGCCAAAAGTAAACAACTGCCAAAAGTCTGTGAGTGAATTCATATGAAAGTGTGTGTCAGAAAGGAATGATGAATTGGAATACTGTTGAGCTTGAAGGCAAGTGCCCTATTTTGCCACCGTGACCTTGTGGACTCTGAGGAGATTTGAGCTCTTTAGGTGATACACTTGTCATGTCCCCACCACCACCTGACTTCCCTTGTGTAGCAGTACTGCCCCAGCTAACAATTTTTGTTTACCAGAACGTTCCCCTAACATTAGTTTTTGTTTCCCAGAGCGTTATTTTCTAAGGTTCATTTTTGGTTCTCCAGGAAAGTTTTCTTTACGGAAATAGAATGTTAGTTTCTAGGTTCCTATAACGCTCTGGGAATAAAAAAACTAAAGTTAGGGGAACGTTCCCCTAATGTTATAGAAACCATGAAACTAATGTTTTATTTCCGTAAAGATAACCAAAAACAAACCTTAAAAAAACTTTCTGGGAACTAGAAACTAACGTTAGGGGAACGTTCCCAGAACGTTAGCCTACAATGTTAAAAAAATCTTTAAAAAACGGTAAAAAGTCTGGCAGCAGAGTTTCCAGACATTTTCCGTAAAATTACAGAAAAAAAAATGTTTCACAAAATTACATGAAATAAACTGTAAAAATACAGAGCCAATTTTACGGTCAAAACTGGTTAAATTACAGTATAGCACTGTTGATAATTGCTCATTAAACTGTGTAAAAACAGATAAATTATATCAAAATACATTAAAAAGCAACTTCTTTTCTGTAAATTTAGGAATTTTTAAGTAATTTTATTAAAGCTTCTCTGTCAATCTACAAAGGAATTTACTTTAAAAAAAACATTTTAAATGTATAATAACTAAGAAACTATTAATAAAAACCAAATGTCTGTACATTTACCAGTTATAACAATAAAGATATATATTATTAAAATACACCAAAAGTAGCTACATTTAAAACCTACAATACTGTTAATTAAAAGTAATTAGCAGTTATTTTAATCTATAATGAAACTCTCAGGTCACAGGCCTACATTAATTTCCTGTTAAATTCTTTACATGTAAAATAAATACGCAATATTAAAAAACAGTACTTTATTTTGTACCTTCAATGAAACAGAAAAAGACATTCTGGTGAAATGCAATTTTTTTTTTTAAATGTTCATCTGACATTGGGAATACAAGCGGAGTATATCAGATTCAGAACATAGCTCTGTACATGCAAGGTATTCGTTACACATCTAGACATTATTTGAGCAACTTGAGTCATATAGATTACTTATGCTACCTATAGGTGACTTGGATTGTCAGAGTTTTGGTCCCGCTCACTGTCATTATATGCCTTCTAAAAATCCTGAAGTTATCTGCTGAAGAAAGAAAAACATAAATCTTAGATGGCATCAGGTAAACCTATTTTACAGATATCAACGTTCGCAGCAAAATACTTAGTCTGACTGCAAATCTCTATGTACATTATCCATTATATTCAGTTTACTTTCTTATGGCAAAACCTCCCAAGAGTTACTTTTGCAATAACCAATCTTGCACAGTCACAGTGGACCCACAAGGACAACAAAAATTATTAATAATGGATATTATAAGAAAATGATACAGTGTAGATCAAATTTAATTTATTGCCATTGTCAAAGCAATCCTATGGAATCAAATTACTTGTCCGTCTTTGGCAATGTAGATTTTAGATTATAAACAGTCCAATCTTTTCCATACCTGGATTGTTATGGTCACCTGCGGTAGATTAGCACAAGCAGTCGATCCACAGAGCCTGAAAATATTTAAATACATTGTATTACGTTCACACGTACAAATTAGATTTTAGATTATAAACAGTCCAGTTTTTTCCATACCTGGATTGTCATGGTCATCTGCGGTAGATTAGCAAAAGCAGTAGTTCAAAGAACCTGAAAATAAAATATTTAAAATAAATTGCATTACATTCACACGTACAAGGTAGATTTTAGATTATAAACAGTCCAGTTTTTTCCATACCTGGATTGTCATGGTCATCTGCGGTAGATTAGCAAAAGCAGTAGTTCACAGAACCTGAAAATAAAATATTTAAAATATATTGTATTACATTCACACGTACAAGGTAGATTTTAGATTACAAACAGTCCAATTGTTTCCATACCCGGATTGTCATGGTCATCTGCTGTAGATTATCACAAGCATTAGATCCCCAAAACCTGAAAATAAAATATTAAAAATAAATTGTTTGTATTAACATTTACACATACAAAGCACAAGTTCCACAGATAGACATACAACACATCAACAAGAAAATTAAGATATAACGTTAGAGTATGAAATTAAAACAAAATGTATAGGGAAAACATTAGATCATTTTTACCTACACTGCAAAAAGCAGCAGTTTTGTCTTGTTTTTATTAAAAATATCTAAAACTTCTTAAATCGATATACAATTACTTGACAAGAAAAGTGACCTAAGGTATTTAGGCCCGGTTTCACAGACAAGGTTTAAGACTAGTCCCAGACTAAAATTAATTTTGAGCGGTCTTAACTGAAATTTTTTAAATATATCAGTGCCATTGTTTTGTTTTAAGATGCACATCAGTAATGTTTTTTTTCTACTGAATTTTAATAAAAGCAACTTAAATAGCCTAATTTTGTCATGACTCTGCCTCGTCTTGTCATGGTTCTCTTGGTATTTTGGCAGAGTCATGGCAAAGCCTTAGGTTTTATGTGGAGAGAGAGATTGTTGATCTTTCGGCCTTCCATACTCTCTCTCTCTGGTCCATGTCTCTGTTCCGCCATCTCGTTTCCTCGTTAACTTTCCCTGAGTGTTTCATTACCCTACACCTGCCCCTTGCTAATTATCCTTTGTCTGTCTCCCTATATAATACCCTCACGTGTCATTGTCCTGTGCTCGGTCATTGTATTCAGTCCGTCTGCGTCCAGTGTACCCCTGTTGTTGTGTGAATCCTGTGCTTGCTGTTTTTGCCTGTTCGTGTTCTGGTTGTTGCTGTTTCGTGAGTCTAGTAAGTGTCCAGTTTAGTTAACTTTGTCAAGTGTTTGTCAGTCTAGAGTATAGTCTTCGTTCTGTGTTTGCATATTATTTTCTTGTTCTACACCCCCTCGTGGGTTTTTGTTTTGTTTATTTAAAATAAAATCTGTGTTAACCCCTTCACCACCAGCCTGCGCTTGGGTTCTTTCCCCCTGAGAATCTTGACATAATTTAACTAAGGCATAATCCTGGCTAAGGCTAAGCCTTGTCTTTGAAACCCGGCCTTAGTCTTGTTTTATGTAAAATTATATAAGAATTAAGTACGTTTATGGTAAAAACAGGCAAAAAAATCTGCCAATGGGGTGAGATTTGTTGTCACTTAGCAAGAATGTCATTTTTTGCAGTGTAACGAAAAAAAATGTGTCACGTGTCACGGCTCTGCCTTATCTTGTCATGGTTTTCTTGGTCTTGTGGCAGAGCCGTGACAAAGCCTTTGGTTATGTGTGGAGAGAAACATATTATTGTCCTTTTGACAATAATATGCGTCCAGTGTCTCGTCATTGGCCCCTCCCCTCTCGTTTCCTGTATTGTTTCCCGGCCGTGTTTGATTACCCTCACCTGCCCTGTGTCGTTATCCTTATTTTGTGTTCCCTTTAAATAGTCCTCTATGTTTCTTTGTCTTGTTGCTCGTGTATTGTATACCTGTACGTGTGCCTTGTACCTTGTGCTTGTGCGTTTACCGTGTTGAATAGTTACCTTGTCTTGTTTGCTTTTTTGGTTTTCCTTTCCCTGCCCCTAGACGTTGTGTCGTGAGTTTGTTTTGTTATTTTCTAGTTTTGCCCCATCGTGGGAAGTCTTTTGTTTGTATCCTTGTTTTGTTACCGTGTCCGTTTTTTCCTCATTGTGGGTGTTTTTTTTTGTGTCTTTTGTTAAGAATAAAAGCCTTTCGTGTTAACCCCTTCACGCCTGCCTGCATCTGGGTTCTTTTTCACGCCAAACGTGACAGTAACTTTACCTACAGGTGTAATAATCATCTATCTGGATCGGAAACACATTTCTATAACCAAAAACGTTCATAAAAACGTCTCTGAAAAAAAAAACACAAGTTGTTCTTCCATCTCCGCTGTCCAACGTACCCTTGCAGGAGCTTTCGCGGTCGACATTTTTAAAGGTCTGTCAGTCACCTTGCAGATGTGCCTCTCATTGGCTGTTGCGAAAGTACCAACGTCATCACCCCGATTTAAAATCCTAAATATCAAACATGTTTGATATGATCGGGGCGGCCCCGATCTCTCTCGGAGCAGATCGGGAGGTGTAATTCGATCTGTGAACGCCTCACATTACGTGATAATCTGGGCCGAATCTCGGACCCCATCGAGGTTCTGGACCCGATTTTTTCAAAGATTCTCGGGAGGGGAAATCGGGGTAAATTCTGGCCGAGAATCCTGTAATCTGAGCCAGGCTTAAATCACCTATAGGTAGCATAAGTAATCTATATGACTCAAATTGCTCAAATAATGTCTAGATGTGTAACGAATACCTTGCATGTACAGAGCTATGTTCTGAATCTGATATACTCCGCTTGTATTCCCACTGTCAGATGAACATTTTAAAAAACAAATATTTTTGCATTTCCCCAGAATGTCTTTTTCTGTTTCATTGAAGGTACAAAATAAAGTACTGTTTTTTAATATTGCGTATTTATTTTACATGTAAAGAATTTAACAGGAAATTATTGTAGGCCTGTGACTTGATAGATTCAAATAACTGCTAATTACTTTTAATTAACAGTATTGTAGGTTTTAAATGTAGCTACTTTTGGTGTATTTTAATAATATATATCTTTATTATAACTGGTAAATGTACAGACATTTGGGTTTTATTAGTAGTTTCTTAGTTATTATACATTTAAAATGTTTTTTTAAAAGTGAATTCCTTTGTAGCTTGACAGAGAAGCTTAATAAAATTACTTAAAAATTCCTAAATTTACAGAGATTACCCTGAAAAGAAGTTGCTTTTTAATGTATAAAAAGCTGTGTAATAAAATTTAATTTTTACACAGTTTAATGAGCAATTATCAACAGTGCTATACTGTAAATTAACCAATTTTTACTGTAAAATTGGCTCTGTATTTTTACAGTTCATTTCATGTAATTTTGTGAAACAGTTCTTTTCCGTAATTTTACGGAAAATGTCTGGAAACTCTGCTGCCAGACTTTTTACCGTTTTTTTACAGATTTTTTTTAACAGTGCAGGCAGCTATTTATTTTAAAGGACTGAATTTCGGCTTTAAACATACAGGGGACGTTGATCAGATATCATTTCTTAACTGGGAATGTACATTCGTTTAAGGTACCAAACTTCCACATAACGAAAGGTACACCTATGTCATATGCAAGGCTGGACTTACCATTGGCCTTAACTGGGCACCAGCCCAGGGGCCCCGTTCTTCAGGGGCCCCGCCTGCTCTCGTTCATTTGATATGTTTAGTTATATGCCAGTCATTTTATTTTTTATTTAAACTTTGTGCATTGGCCTACCAAGGTTCAATAGCACTGCCTTATGTATGGAATGATGTCATTTAATTGGCTAAACGTTCTGTCAGTCATGTTGGCGTTTCCTGATTGGTTATTTCTGGATTCTAACCATCATGTTTACCTCAGTTGAAACCTGTCTGCTCATTAAGACGCTTGTTCTAATAATGATGGGAAGTTCGAGTCATTTTTGCGATTCGGATGTTTGAATCTGGTTCAGCAAAATGAACGAATCTTTTTTCGAGCCATTTCGTTCATCTGAGCAGAGTTAAATTAATGTTGCATATTAATAGCCAAATTACCCCATAACGTTTATTTATGATAGTTTTGATCAGATATATAACAAGAAATAACTTATATTGTAGTTAGGGACAAGTTATGAGAAACAGTTATTTAATTATTTCCTGACAGCATTTCTGTAAAGTTATGTATTTATAATTCATTAACAATTTTGGGTCACTCAGGTATGCAATAAGGTTTACAGGTTGTTGTTTTTTACTAAAAAGTAGTGTGTGTGTGTGTGTGTGTGTGTGTGTGTGTGTGTGTGTGTGTACCTACTTATGTCACTTTTAGGGACATTCACCAGAGTACACACCAGTAAACTGAGGACCACCTTGACAATTTAGGACTTTTTTGATGTCCTCATTTGTTTGACCATATAATGGCATTTAGTATGCACTAAAATGGTGTCCAGCCTTAAAATCTCACTTGTCCCTAAAATGCACTTTTATGTGATTTGTGTACTCAAAGTGTGTATGGCCCCCCCTGATTTGTGTATAATGCAGCGCCCTCTAGGAGGAACTGCACTTCCGGAAAGATACACACTTTGGGGATTCTGACCAATCAGAGCCCAGGAAAAAATAGAACTCCATATCGCCCCCAACGACCATTATAGGAATCATAGGAACTTTCCCTCCTGGATCGTTTGACCAATCAGAGCCCAACTGCGTCATCAGTAACGAATGCGTAAGATTTCATATTAAACAATTAACAGATCATTTACAGTTATTTGAAACAAATTACCGGTATTTAGTTTCTACATAAAATCAGACTAACCATTGTTGAGTAGCTCTCATGATGCGTTTTCCAACTTTGAATCTTAAACGCGCAGTTTTGCTCCCGCTTCAGTCTCTGTGTACTGGTAGCGCATGCAGCACCGACAACCCCCCGCCGCCTCACGTCACGTCACGTCACGTCACGTGAAAAGCTCAGTACAGTTGTTAAGTAAACAATACATGTGTTCGCGCTGCGCAGACCAACTGATTTCAAAATACCGCGAGAATTATTTAAATGCACACAAAGCTGTCCGTTCGCGCGAGATTTTAAAGTCATAAAACGATTGGTCTGCGCATCTCTGCACAAATCGAATAAAGTTGTTTATTCATGGCATACAGTTTGATTCTGGCGAGACGCCCAGTAGGCTTGCATGCAACATATTTCTTCACAAAAGTGGGGCATGCTTACATTTGTTGAAGTGAATGTAATTTGAATGCGTTTAAGTGTAATAAAATACATAGCCACAGAAATATGTAAAACCATCCAAAATCGAGTGCTTTTTTAGTTATTATTTGTTTAAATAGTTTGTTCTGGTTTGTGCTCGAATGAAATCAATCTGGCCATTCTCAGTATAACGTTACATCAGTTGTCATAAGCCCGCGCTGCCGCCCCTCCCCCACCTCAATACAGACGGGTTGAAGGGCACTAATTAGAATCATATGTGACCCTGGATCTTAAGTAGCACAGGAACATTTTTAGTAAAAGACAAAAATACATTGTGTGGGTCAAAATGATCGATTTTTCTTTTATGCCAAAAATCATTAGGATATTAAGTAAAGATCATGTTCCATGAAGATATTTTGTAAATTTCCTTCCTTAAATATATAAAAACTTTATTTTTGTGAGTGGATGGTCTGCCACAGTGCCCCTGATTAACAACTTCAAGGCAATTTTCTCAATATTTTGATTTTTTTGCACTCTCAGATTCCAGATATTTAAACGGTTGTATCTGTGGGAATATTTTTCAGATAAAAGTATGATTTAAATATCAATATAATCAATAAGTGTTTTCTTTCATTAAATCATTAAGCTGTGTGATTTTGTCATGTGCTTGCTATCTTACTCAGTAAAATAGTTACTGTGGCAAATGGGGGTTGGAGCCATAAATTATCTAGATCAACACACACACACACACACACACACACAAAGAGTGTTTTTCACATAAAAATGTTATGAATCAATCCACTGCATATGTTTTAAGTATAATCATGAGTTGTGATGTGTTTTAATGAATCGTAGGATTAAGAAACAACGCTACATAATTAAAAGTATTAGATGATTAAGTGTTTTCTTTTTACTAAAAGAATGTTAAGAATGTTGGTATGTTGTCCGGCCACAGGGAACTGTTTCTAGGAGACCACTCCCCAAAAGAAACTGTCCTGGAGAACATTCCTCAGGACTGGCGATTGACCACAGGATATACGTTTTGAAATGTTATTTTACAGGAACTAAGAAAAAGGACTTCACGGTGATTGGTGGAAAAGGAGCAGCACTCCTTAAAAGGCAGAGGAGGAGTCAGAAGATACGAGCGACGTCACATACTTAATAAATATGGGTGTTTTTGAATATTTTGGGTTGTTGGCTTGTGGTGGAGTGAGGAGATCGTCTGACAACCCAAAGCTTTGTTACCTTTTTACATCTGATAATAAAACTTCTGTTTAATTTTGGAGAACGTCTCTGTGCAAATTTTTGAGCATGCAGGACTGCTTTTAAAGTCCAACATATCTCAGCCAGATATTGTCCTATTTTAACAACTCATATATCTATAGAAAGTTTATTTATTCAGCTTTCAGATTATGTAAAAATCTCAATTTCGAAAAATTGACCCATAAGACTGGTTTTGTTGTCCAGGGTCACATATTTATATCGTATATTTAAGTCTTGTTTTCTTCGTTTATCGTTATTATTATTTATTTTTTTAGAATATAAGAACATTTAATGACTTATATTTAGTTTATTAACCAAAGAGGTCTTAAAGTATTACAAATCAAGCTGTCACATTTTGGTTTAGATATTATTTTTCTTCACTTAATTAAAACAGTTTATTGCAAAGCTGCAGTCAGCTGAAGTGAAGTTAGAAGAGTTTGTGTCTGTGTTGTTACCCTCCCCCACACGTGTGAGCGGATGTTGCCCTTCCCCCACATCACAGCAGCACCACACCAGACCTTACAAGTCACACATATACTAAATAATCAACATTCACAGAAACTGATGATTAAAAGATATGTGCTGTTTTACTGGGCCTGGCAGCTTTTTGCCACATTTTATTGAATATGAAATTCAGTTAATTTATAAACAATATGTTTTGTGTGTTTTGAAGAGTAGTCTATATTTAATGAAGGATTATGGAAAATGACAATTCCAGTTAAAAATATACAAATCAATTAAGTTTAAGAAATCATGGGCCTTGCAGATTGTACATGTTTAAGTGCGTTTTTGTTGACAGATGATGAAATCATCTGATTCATTGAAAAACCATGCAAGATTATATTTGAGAGAAATGAACTAACATCTTCCTAAAGCTGTAAAGTATAACTTCACAACCAAACTAAATGAAGAGCAGTTTCAATGCCATTAGAAGTGTTGCAATATACCGGAAAATAACAGCAATAATATTATCCATGATTAATGATTATTTATATAATACTACACATACTGTAAATAATATAGCATAATGTGGTTGACACTTCAATACAGTGGAGAGTGGTTGTGCACAAACTTAAATCTTGATTTTGGGTCCATCCCTGATAGATAGCACATGTGCGTCTGTAAGATGCCTGTAAAGATCTGGAGATCTGGAACACATCTGCTGTGTAAAAACATCTTAGAAAGAGCAGTTTTACATCCATTCTAAATCATAAACATCTATCAGACATCTTCTATATGACATCTGACAGCAGACGTCTCCAAGATGTATTGCAGATGAGCAAACTATGTATTGCAGATATAGTAAACATCTAGAAGACGTCTGTAAGATGTTTATGATGTAGAATGAATATAAAACTGCTCTTTTTAAGAGATTTATCAAATGTTTTTACATAGCAGATGTTTTCCAGATCTTTAGCAGACATCGTACGTGTGCTAGCTGGGATGGTTAACTGTCTGCCCCCCTAGTACACTCATATTTTAAATGTGAGAAAACTGACTGATGGCAGAACATAACCCTAACCCTATTGTGATCATAGTTTTCGTGAATCGCCCATGATAAACGTAGTGCAGGGTTTCTCAACTGTGCCCACTGCTCTGCACATTTGTATGTTTTCTCTTATTTAGCACACCTGATATAAACCATCAGTTCATTATGAGGGATCTCTATGAACTGAACTGAGTGTGTCAGATCAGAGAGAGATATCATTCTGTCAAAGACTAAGTGTCAGCATTCTTTCTTAATTGTTTTGCTTTATTTGTGAGGAACTTGTTTGTGAGTTTTTGTTGCATTAATCTTTTTTTCCCTATGTACATTATCAAAAAGGCTATTCCAATATTGCAGAAACAGTTTTCTCCAGTAAAACATACATTACTTATAAGCTTTAAATTCTTAATAAAATTCTGTATACCTAAAGAGAAGACATTCATTATTAAATAGTATGAAACATCATGTAATACAATATCATGTAATTTCCCATTCCTATTCTTATTGTTCTATATTTAAAATCTATGGAGAAAGGTTATGCTTGCAGATGAGAGTCCATAAAGTGTTAGTTTTTAAATTTGATAATTATACATCAAAATAAACAATGCCACCAGTCTGTGAATCTGTTAATAAAAACGGTTTTAATTTATTATTTTCAGTGTATTATTAAAAAGATGGAAATTAATAATGTTCCAACCACATTGGTTAGAATTTAGAATGACCTACTTTTTAATATAATGAGGTTTGTTTTACCATAAAGTTTATTATGATTCCAGCAATTTATTTCCATTCGGATTTATATACATGCAGCATATGTTAGTCGTGATAGAACTACTTATTTGAAATGAAAACATCTGCCTTGTAGATTTAGTGAGAGCCTCTCTGACCCACTGTGACGCAACAACACATGGTGTGTTCGACTTCAATTGGCGCTGCTCAGATCGAACATATAATGGCGTCAGAACAATGCGAGATCAAACAGTTTCGTATACTCTGGAATGAGAATACTCGCGATCATTAATGTCATATGCCGTTCGTCTGCGCAGTGGAGATGTATTCGCTCTTATATGACATCCCTTTATATTTTATACATCCCTTTACTGCATTAAGGCGTAATATTAATAGATAGGAGAAGGTTTATTAAGTGTATGTGCTTTTCTGCTGTATTTTGGAGCAGTTCTTAACTCGTGGCCTAGCACAATTTCAGCGCAAACGTAACAAACGTAAAAACGTCATTTACGTACCCAAGTCATCAACGACCGACAGGTTTCCCGGGAAATGCAGGCACGTGATAATGACATGCCTCACTTATCCACGACTTCCCGCGAAGAGACCTACGCAGCGATTAAAGGAGGAAAGGTGAGTTCTGACCTACAATTTACGACAAAATGGCTAAATATTAAAGTGAGTAGTATTTAAATTTTGTTAATACATATATGATGTTAAGGATTTTGTCAACTTTTCGATTGCATGCCACTTTTCATCTCGTTGGATTATTTGTGGTAAAAATATTAGTTGGCTAGGTATAATCATTGGTCAGTATTAATATCATTTGTAATAGTAAATATAATTCGTTAGATTTCATATAAATTATCAATACTTTATTTTAAAATGAATAAAACTATTGGTAAGTTAATGATCATTCACGGGTCCACATGTGTTGTAAACATAAAGTTAATCTAATAACGTAGATTACACGTAGGCTATATAATCTTGTAAAAATGTTTAAATACAGGTTATGAAGAAAACAAAACCATCAGTGTTGTAAAATTGCTGTAATGTGTGTGTGCATATATATATATATATATACATATATGTGTATGTATATGTATATATATATATGTGTATGTATATGTATGTATATATATATGTGTATGTATATGTATATATATATATGTGTATGTATATGTATATATATATATATATATGTGTGTATGTATATGTATATATATATATATGTGTGTATGTATATGTATATATATGTGTATGTATATGTATATATACATGTGTATGTATATGTATATATATATATATATGTGTATGTATATGTGTATATATGAAGAGCTCTTTTCCAAAACACGATAAACGCCAAATTTTAAAAAAATGAGTTCGTCATGCCATTTTGCTGTGTACTGAACCTATTCAGTGCTCCATCAATGTTTCATGCCCAAATCGCTATATTTCCTTGTTTAAAATGTACTGCAAGATGCAGTTCCTTTCCAAACCGCTATAAGCGCCAAACCTGTTTTTAGCCAAAATGCGATATGTCCTCTCGACCAATCAGAATTCGTTCGATGCAATCCAACATGGCGACGCTTTGAAGCGTTTGTTTCTGCTCAGTCTTCAAAATGAGTGCTTTAAACTCCAATAACACTTTTGATGGCCTGGATGAGCCAGTGAGACCTACACCTGGGGGTAGAAAACGCCGACTGGACAAAGAAAATCACAAAAAACAACAAAAAAAGAAGGTTCGTCACTCAGGTGGCGCGATAATACCCACTGTGGGATGTCAACACAAGGCTGTTGCGACCGGTTTCTGTCAGGCCGAGAAGCTGTCACCGGACGACCTGATGATGAATTTCAACAAGTTTTATGAAAGACCAAACAAGGTTGACCAGGAAAGGGCCA
>NC_079900.1:24725415-24733747 GCF_024868665.1 Triplophysa rosa
TGTACCTATACTTTTAAGGGGTAGTTCACCGAAAAAAATGAAAATCTGCCCTTGTGGATACCTATGGCTTTTATTGCTTCTGACCCAAAACAGAATTTTAAATGTTCTTCTGGGGTTTCCTTGCAATGGCAGTATACTGTATGTACATGTATTTAATGTACTTTTCAAGTTTCCAACAGATACAGAAGCTTCATAAATTAACCCTGTGCATCTGTGTATATTCCAAGTGTAGGCATATTAGTGTTATAAAACAAACTAAAATATAATCTATTATTTAATGACAGCTTTGGTCTTTGTGTTATCATGTTTTAGTGCTTATACCAATAAATCTAAGCAAATACAATTTGTAGGCAAGCTTCCAAAACTGTGTTGTTTAGAAGAAGCACAAGCAAGTTAAGAAAAGGCACAGGCCAGGATTTCATAAAATAATGGATTGAATATTTTAGAATTTATTTTTGTAATAGAATGGATATTTTAGAGCTTGCTCACACTGTCCTATCTCTGCCTTGAACGAGCACGTTTGACCCCCCAAAGTCTGGTACGTTTGAATAGTGTGAGCGTCAACTGTTTAAATGTTTAAAAGAAAAACATGTATTGTACAAGTGTTGTCAGTCACTTATGCTTAACAGCCATTTTATTTATTTATAGCATGGATGCATCTAAGGAAGATGGATCTTTGGGAAGACTGGTCAATGATGAGCACAAAAATCCTACCTGTAAAATAAAAACAATCGAAGTGAACCAGCAACCTCATCTGTGTCTTTTTGCTGTCCGAGACATTAAACCAGGAGAAGAAATTACTTACAGCTATGGAGACTCAGATTGGCCTTGGCGAGACAAGGTACAATTAAATGCTGAAAAACATTTTTTGGTAACACTTTCATCCCTTGCTATTCTCTTATCATGTCTTTATATTGTGTTCTTATATTTCTTTGAATCAGGCCACAGAATCCAGTGTCAGCGGTTTGGGTCCACAGAAAGCGGTACGTTTACTTAAAACAAACAAGAAAGAACGATACAAATGGCTCGTTTCCACTGAGCGGTACGGAACGGTTTGGTACAGTACAGTACAATTTGGTAAGGGTAATCAGGCTTCCACTGCCAACAGTACCCTTACTTGGTAGGCATGATGTATGCCAGAAAGAAAATGGCACTTCCTGTGTTGTCGTTCCCCTTGTAGCACGTGCAAGTGACGATTCTCTGTAAACCAATCAGCATTCTGCAGTGAGTCTAGCTGCACCCATTAGGTACTGTACTATTGTGCTAGGTACCCTTACGAAAGGGTCCCAAAAAAGTGGTACGTTAAGGTTTTTAGGTACCATTCACAACTTCTGACAGTGGAAATAATTGTGTACTGTACGGTACCGAACCGTACCGCTCAGTGGGAACGAGCCATAAGACTAATATTGCTGTGTCTGTATCTGTAACTTGTCCTTAGTAGGCATTCAAATATCCCACAGACTTGTGCACATATAACCTTTAATTTGCTTTAAAGTTGGCACGAAACGGAAGTAGCGATTGTCTTTATTTCCGTATTGTGATGTATATCCAAGTCAAACAACTTCTGAAATGAGAAAAAAATTTAGGGCAGGACTTGATTTCGTTCATCGAGTACTGATTGGATCGTTGAAGTTTATGATCAGACTCTATTAGATGGCAACCACAGCACTTTAAATTGAACAAACCATTACATTTACTTTTTGTTCACTTCTGTGGTGTTTTTTCTTTGGTTTTGTTTAATGTGTTTGGGTGTCACAGCTTTCAATATTGTTCATGTACATTTTACTCGTTTTAATTAAAATATATATTAGCAGGAGCGGTTTCAGTCAAGACTGGCCAAACTAGGAGAACACCACAACAATTGCTTGAAGAGCTTTAATAGAGCAGAATTAGAAAAGAAACACAAAAAGACTGCCATACATGAAGATTGCATGGTGAGTAATATGTGAACATGATCATCGCGTTACTCGGTTAACAATTCAATACAGAATTTCTTTATGCTTTTGTGATTATAATTGTATTACAATTTTATTTTTAGTCATTCTCTGTAGCATGCACACCTGATGCATCCTCTTTGACCTCTGTAAAGGACTTGTCACCCTCATGCCAGTCTCCACTATTGTCATCATTACCATCACCTGACCCTGAAAAAGCCACAGCATCTTGCTCTCCTGTGCAGCCCTCATCACCTGACCCTGAAATGGCCACAGCATCTTCCTCTCCTGTGCAGCCCTCATCACCTGACCCTGAAAAAGCCACAGCATCTTCCTCTCCTGTGCAGCCCTCATCACCTGATCCTGAAATGGCCACAGCATCTTCCTCTCCTGTGCAGCCCTCATCACCTGATCCTGAAAAAGCCACAGCATCTTCCTCTCCTGTGCAGCCCTCATCACTTGTCCCTGAAAAAGCCACAGCATCTTGCTCTCCTGTGCAGCCCTCATCACCTGACAGTTTGCCCTGTCATGCATCCACGTCTGTGATGTCTTCATCACAGGTGTCTGAGACACTTTCACTAAGGGAGGTGAGTAAAGGAGATTAGTGAAGGATCTGTATATGCAGACATAAAATGTAATTAGTATTATTGTGACTTGGGACAAAATTGCATCTACTGTGGTTTTAAGGTGTGCAAGTAAATTCATGCAGTGTAAAATAACATCCAGCTATGATTTTGTTGTGGGTTCTGATATTAGCTAAGGGCATACATTTGTATTTGTTTTAAAGAGTTTTTAATAAGCAGTGTTCATTGTGTTGCTGAATGATCATTGCACATGCTGTATAATTTGTTTATTGGTTTTTCTTCTCTTCCAGATGCACTTAAGGCCATCAAGAAAAAGACAGGTATTGTTGTACATGTTGTACGCTCTCTATCTTGTTGAAAATCATTTAAATACTGGTAGCTGTCTGTCCCATTATACAAGTTTAAACATTTGATTAAAGAAATCATTTGTATTGTGTGATTGTGAAATTCTCTCATTTAGTATTCTGGAAGTGCGTTCAATGATTCAGACCTTTCGGACTACAGTGATATTGACTACGTACCCCAAATCAGCTCCGATAAATCAGATTATAGTGCTTCTGAACATGACATCCCTGAAAGCTGTTCAGTGGCAGGGGGTTCATCTGAGAGACGTATGACAAAGCTGTCATCAAAAAGGATGAAAGGCCAAACTAAAGAGACAGACACCTCACCTGACAAAAGGACTTTTGTTCAGGCAACGCCATCACCAAAGAAGGACCGCAAATCATATAACAAAAAACAGTACTGCATCTATTGTTCTAAGCCATATTCAAAATTGGCAAGACATCTCGAGTTTGTCCATCGCAATGAGGTAGAGGTCGCAAAGGCTGTAGCATTTCCAAAACATTCTAAACAAAGGCGAGTCCAGTGTGGGAATATTTTTCAGATAAAAGTATGATTTAAATATCAATATAATCAATAAGTGTTTTCTTTCATTAAATCATTAAGCTATGTGCTTTTGTCATGTGCTTGCTATTGTGGGAATATTTTTCAGATAAAAGTATGATTTAAATATCAATATAATCAATAAGTGTTTTCTTTCATTAAATCATTAAGCTGTGTGATTTTGTCGTGTGCTTGCTATCTTACTCAGTAAAATAGTTACTGTGGCAAATGGGGGTTGGAGCCATAAATTATCTAGATCAACACACACACACACACAAAGAGTGTTTTTCACATAAAATGTTATGAATCAATCCACTGCATATGTTTTAAGTATAATCATGAGTTGTGATGTGTTTTAATGAATCATAGGATTAAGAAACAACGCTACATAATTAAAAGTATTAGATGATTAAGTGTTTTCTTTTTACTAAAAGAATGTTAAGAATGTTGGTATGTTGTCCGGCCACAGGGAACTGTTTCTAGGAGACCCTCCCCAAAAAGAAACTGTCCTGGAGAACATTCCTCAGGACTGGCGATTGACCACAGGATATACGTTTTGAAATGTTATTTTACAGGAACTAAGAAAAAGGACTTCACGGTGATTGGTGGAAACGGAGCAGCACTCCTTAAAAGGCAGAGGAGGAGTCAGAAGATACGAGCGACGTCACATACTTAATAAATATGGGTGTTTTTAATATTTTGGGGTTGTTGGCTTTTTATGGAGTGAGGAGATCGTCTGACAACCCAAAGCTTTGTTACTTTTTACATTGATAATAAACTTCTAATAATTTGGAGAATTCTTCAAATTTTGAACATGAACTCCTTAAATCCAACATGGTGACCCAGCTATTTGACGGTATTATGAGACAAGCATTTCGATCGTGAAGATCAGATTAAAAAGTCGTAAATAAGGTAGCAAAGCTGTTTATCAAAATCGCATTTAACAAATCATTAGCTTTCTTGTCTTAAAGTGTTCGAAAAGGTCAACGCGACTGAGACTTGTAGAAACTGCTGGCACAGCACGTCTGTTCGTAATTCTTATCAAGAAGTAAATTCTGCGGGTTAGAGTCCCTCGAGTCGGCGAACTCGTAAAGGAATATTCCAAAATTGTTTGTTGTGTGTTAAATGTTAAGAGTTGAATGTGAATACTGATAAAGGCGATTGAAGAAAAGACGTTGCGTCACAGAGACTCGTTGAGAAACTGAGACGTTGCGTCAGTAATTAAGTGAATTAATTCAGAAAACTAGTCACAACAGACCACCTTATACTATAAATTGGAATACATAAGGCTGTAAAAGATTGTGAACAGTACAATTGTGTGTAAAATGGCTGAATTTCAGAAAGAATGTGATGAATACGGATGTCCGCCAGTGTTGCTGCAGTGGCAAAAGGTTACGGATATGCTGTTAGCACAGACAGAACCACACGATAAGAAACTGAGACAGAAAGAAATAGACAAATGCTGGATAGCATTATGTGATGATTTTGGGTGGGAAAATGCAGAAGAAGTAAGAATGCCTCTAGCACCGAAAGTTAGAGAAATGGAAAAGAAAGCACATAGTAAGTTACGGAGACATATTGAAGAGAAAGATAAAGTGAAATGGTATAACACAGGAAAACATGGTAGTGAGGAAGAAAATCTTAAAAAGAAGTTAAGAATGTGGACTAGAGTGGCGTTAACAACCACAGCACTCAGCTCACAGAAACCACAGAGTAGAGAGAGAACACAGGAAGTGAACAACTCAGCAGCCAGAATGAGAAATGGAGAGAATACAGGAAGCACCAAGACTATCCTCTGCTCCGCCCCCAGAAAAGACCAACCCACTTCATTATACCCAACCCTAAGCAACCCCCCTTCATACGAACAGCACAAACAGCAGGTATTGATGACAATAAATGGGGGAAAAATGGATGTTGCAGTAGGAGAAATGACTGGTGAAATAGACAGGATACGCAAGGAATTTGATGAATTAAAAACTGCAGTGAACAAGGGTGTGGAAGACACATTAGTAAAAGCACGACGAGTTATGGAAGAAGTAGAGAGAACAAGACATGAACAGGAAGAGTCTGAGAAGGGTGACAATGAGAATACTGAAGAAGACATTATATTTGCAAAACCAATAAATACATCCACCCCTAATCCACAAGCAGGGACCGATATGCTAACAGGGCCAATACCAGTTCAATTTGCAGGGAAAATGACACTGGGTGAGCCAATAGCCCATAGGTTAAGGAGCAGGAAACAGCCAGGGCACCCAGACCATGAGGAAGAGAAGGAGGAAAGGGAACATTACCTGAACTATGACCCAAGTCGTCAACTACAGGTACCTCAAATGCAAGCACCATTAATACACAGACCAGGAGGGAATTCACAGTACCAACCTTGGTCACACAGTGACATGACAGCAATAGCGAGTAAATTGCCACCCATTACCTCAGGAGGCAGCAGATGGTTGAGTAAGCTGACAGCACTCAGCCATGGCACTGACTTGGCTTTGGGTGATTTGAGATGCCTGTTGGGTCAGATACTGACAGCCTCACAAATGCAAAATTTAGAGCTCGATGCAAATACTATGTATGTTGCAAATGAGATACCATTTACCAGAGTAAGTACTGTTGTAAGCCAAACTCTTCGTCGACTATATCCTGTGCCACCAACGGTGTACCAGAATATAAAATTCCGCATTAAGCCAGGTGAGACTGGAGCGGCTTATTATTTCCGTTGTGCTGCTGAGTGGGAACAAATGGTGGAGGAAAACAGTTTAAACAACCCTGTGACACGAGACATATTTAGAGCAGCAGTAATGACAGGAGCTCCAAATGGAGTAAAACAAGCAATGGAGAATAACCCAGATATCCCAGTGGCAAGTAACGAGGTATGGGAAAGACATTTAGTGCACCACACAGACAGAGCAGTGGAAAGAGCCAATAAAGAGGAAGAGGAACTAGAAAGAGTTAAAACCCAGTTGTTAAAATTGCAATTAGAAAAAGCCAAAAGTGAAGGGACAACCAAAAAGGCCAAGCAAATGCCACAACATACTCCCAATGCACCCCAACCCATAGACCCATATCAAGGACCCCCTTACAGTGGTTCTCCTTTTGGAGGACCGACACACCACCATCCATATAGCAACCCACATTATGCCCAAGGACCAAACCGTAGGCAGGGACCCCCATGGAAAGGAAATGGACGAGGAAGGCCAGAAAGAGGGAGGGGAGGGTTTGAGAGGGAGCAGTGTTTTGAGTGTGGTGAATATGGACATTGGGTGAGAGATTGCCCACAAAAACCGGCACAGAGTCAGGGCCAAAATAACGGTCCACCTGCGGGGGGATGGGGTCCCCGAAGAGGTGGCACCGGTGGTCGTGGCAGGGGACCACAGACCCCAAACAACCCGGGGCAACACCTCCCGTCACCCTCCAACCTACAGGTGCCTGTGCACCCAACATGGGGCCCGGAGGGTGGGGCGGAGGAATGTTGAAGGGGCCCACAGAGAACCACCATGAGAGGAATGGCTGAACCTCTCATGGAAATAGTGGTAAGTGATCAACCACTAAAGGCTCTGGTGGATACCGGGGCCACATACTCTACTGTAACAAAGGGCACGATTGACAATAGCGATCTGACAAATCGCACAGTAGGAGTAATAGGGTTCTCTGGTGAGGTAGAAAAATGGCCTATGACAAAATTGCTGAAAGTAAAAATTGACAAACAAATATTGACACACTCATTCCTGTACTCTTGTAATGCTCCCATCCCCCTTTTAGGCAGAGATCTATTAATCAAATTAGGAGCCAGCATTTTATGTTCACCCGAGGGAGTGATAGTGAAATTTCCAGATGGTTCAGAAACAAATTGTTCTCTTTCAGGTCACACCACAGACAGTCAGTGGATGTTAACATCGTGTGGTGAGTTAGAAGATGCTGATATATATTGGGTTGAGCTAGATTCCAGTGTAGCCACTAATAGTATTGTATCTAGGTATAATGAACATCGCCAATGGATAACAAACATAGACATTTTTCTGCCACCAATAGACCCCTTACATTGCACATTGTTTTATGACAGGGATGACACCACACAATACCAAGATCTATTTCAGGAAATAGAAGACAGCAAATGGGTGATAAGGGGATCTGGTCTCATGATAGGAAAAGAGGGAGTAGTGACACCAATTTTACTGACAGAAGAGCAGATGAAATGGTATGAAATGTCTGATACAGCTGCACCACACGTCTCTGTAGCATTACATCCGAAACATGAAGCTAGGGAGCTAGGCAACATGACTAAGAGGCTGTTGGCAGCTAATGATTGGAAACCCACAGAAACTTGGGGTATTCTGTATTCCGAGACACAAAAAGCATATTGGGTGCAAGACCAAACAGAAGACACAGGGGTGTTGACACATAAACAGATCTCTAGAAGCCATGGTAGGGAGCAGACAGACGCTGACGGAGCAGAAAAAATGATTGACACATTGCCAGATAATCTTTGGTCTCAAGGACCAACAGATGTAGGGTTTTGTAACATCAAACCTGTTAGCTTTAAGTTAAACACTACCACACCTATTTGGGTCCCTCAGTACCGCAACAAACCAGAAGCAGAAGAAGGTGTAGCTACCACTGTTTCTGGACTGATTGACAAGGGAGTGATAACCCCTTATAGGTCTAATTGGAACACACCAATTTTTCCTGTGCCAAAACCAGGCACTAACAAATACAGATTGGTACATGATTTACGAAACATCAACTCCATTGTAGCAACACCTACAATGACAGTGCCAAACCCATATATTGCGCTGTCCACATTGACACCAGCGCACCAATGGTTTATATGCATCGATTTGGCAAACGCTTTCTTCTGTATTCCAATCGCAGAGGATTGCAAAGCATGTTTGGCTTTTACATACAGGGGCTGGCAATATTCTTACA
>NC_079900.1:24733847-24779703 GCF_024868665.1 Triplophysa rosa
CATTGTTTTTTTCAGCAGGGATGGTATTTGCAGTAAAACCACAGTATCCACAAATTTACCAATTTCTATATATGGGAACCATACTCCAATTAATAATCTTTAGTAAAACCACAGCAACTAAAAATAACATAGTTTCATTATAGTAGCTATAGTTTATATTTGTAGTTAAATTATGGTAATACAAATGGTAATAAATCCAACAAACACATGGCTTCTACACGTTACTATTTACAAGAACCTTACTACTTACTGGTAAATTGCTGCTAAAACTGGTAAAGGGAATATACAAAATCAAAAAACACTGCTCATAAATACATATAGGCCTAGGGGGCTAATGAGGATAATTAGGCTAAATGACCATACAGGATTATATCTAAACTAAACATTATGTGCTAAACATATAAAGCTCTTAAAGGAGTTGCTCACTGGAAAATTTGCCCCCGTTGACTTCATTCCCATTGACTTCATTCAAATTTTGAAGTGAACTACTCCTTTAATACAACTGATACTGTGAGCTACTCAGTGTATTCAGTAGGTTGCTACAGAGGCATAAGGTATACGACAATAAAACAATGCAAAACGGACATAAAAGAAATGTACATTTAATACTTGAGTACTTTTAAAAGCATGTACTTCTGTACTTTTACTTAAGTAAGAAACTGTCTTTACAACTTTTACTTGGAGTAAGTGGAGTAATATTTGACCAGTAGTATCTGTACTTTTACTCAAGTAAGGAAGTTGTGTACTTCGTCCACCTCTGGCTAGAAAAAAGGACAACAATCAAGCATGACTGTTCATAGTTCTATATTAGAAAGGGTTTAAATAATTAAAATAGATATTTTCCCAGATCACAGGTATTACAGTGAAACTTGGAATTGAGAAACTTTTGTGTGATATTCAGGGCACCTCTGACATGGGACATAATTCAAAACAAAGTTATTTAAAGGATACAAATGTCTCGCACAAGCTTTTAATAGCTTATTTTTATTTTGAGCCTATCACAACTAGACATTAAACATTGAACTGTTTTGTAACTTTCTGTTAATTGATTATTAAATATTTTTGTGAAAATAGACTTTTCTCAAATAAATCATTTATTGAGTTGTCATAAGGTTTTGTTTACAAGCAGCAAAAATACATACAGGCTTATGATGTAGGCTACAGGTGGTTCTAAACTCTGTGGCCCGCGACGTCAACTTCCTGCAGTCTTAACCCTGATCAAACTCACCTGTTTGTAACTCTCTAGTAATGACTTAAACGTCATGCAGCGCTGCGCAAATCCGATCACCGAAATTACATCAAAATACCGTGACAGGGGAATCTGAGTGAAGCTTGTTCCGTAACTATTACAATCGCTCTCGCGGTACTTGTTGTCACAAGCCATCCGGGAGCAGTGCAGCGCCGCCAAAGACTATAGATACCAAGAGCCGAAACTCAATAGAACGTTCCATTGCAACACCAGCGCACTGCCATTTCCGCCATTTTGGGGTGAAAGCGACTCGTCTTTTTTTCTGTCGCGATGGCAATATGAGCTAAAAAAAACATTGAAGCTGAAGTCCAATCTGAATGATGATAATACATGATGACAAAAACCTTGTACATGAATGAAAAACTTCCCACAAACAAGATATCCAAAAATCAACTTAAGCAGTCATCTAAACATGAGTCACATTATCAGGCATTTCCTTTACACAAAGAAAAAAACATGAATTTCAAAATTTTTACATGTGTTATATGTGGTTTTGGCACACTTTCATGTAAATGCCATGTTAACTAAATACTCATGTAAAAACTCATGTTTTTCACATGGAATTTCAGGGTTACAAAAGTTGTCTCTCTGCACAACTAAATCACCTTGCTGATGGGTCCTCTGTTCTTCTGGACTTTCTTCGTTCTCTAAGCTTTTGTGCATTTCTGACTCTTTTTCAGAAGCATCTTCTTTCTCCAGCCTTGACTGACTATCATCTTTAGTTTTCTTATTAAAAAAGGACATTATGTCCTTAGGATTTTTTCTCTTCATTTTAACTGCAAATGGGAAAATTATGAAAATGTGTAAATGAAAAGAGGACTCTCAAATACAAGACAAGTAATATACAGGACAGTATAGAATAAGATGTATTGATTACTTGAACTCTGCTAATTCCTTTGGAATGACAGACCATTTATTTTAATTATAAGGCAAAAGTGCATTTTATCAAACATTCACCCCAATAAATGTAAGTTACATTTTATCTCATTTCATTAACAAATAAAATATCTTTAATGTGTTACACGTTCTCTGGCAGCAGCTGATTCTTTGTATAGGCACGATTCACAACTGCTTTATATGTAGTTTAACATGCGCAACACCGGAAAATATAGGTCAGTATTTTAATATGATGTGTAATGATATGCATTTTCATTATATTTTTTTACAAAATATTTCCATTACCTGTATGATGTAGACTTAATCTCGCTGAAGGCGCGACATAGACTGGACATTGTTTGCGTCTTGCTTGCGTAATCTTACTTTTGGCACACAAGCATCATTACTGCCACTCGCAGGACAGACTGTGCATTGCACCCGAAATTGCTCAGTTGTGGTAAAAAATTCCAGAAACGATTCCAGATTTAGGGGGGCCAGTGGGGTAGCCAAGTGTGCTGACACAGGGGCACTGGCTCCCTCTGGCCCCCCCTAGAACCGCCACTGCTTTTCATCCCAAAATGGCGGTCACGCTGTTTCCCAAAAAGCACCAGAGTTTCGCCTCTTGGTATTATACTCTTTGTCGCCGCACCACCTTTTGGCGCGACCACTATTCCGACCTGCAGCAGCCTGCATTGTGATGGGAGTGTAGCTGCAAAGATTGCGTGGTAGCGGTAAGTTTCTTAAGTTTTCTTTGGACTAAACTTTGTCACTTTATTAACAGTAGCATAACAGTAGTTAGTCGTTGACAGTGCAGGTGGACGTTTTAACATTAGGGTGTCATCATGCTTTATACGTGTAAAGTTTGTAAATTCAATGCAGCTTCGATTTCTGCATTCATTTGGCATATTAAAATTCACAGATATCTTGCAAACATCAGATTTCAGTGTGGGCATGCAGAATGTCCTGCTACATGACAGTGTGTGCACTTCAGAGGCATATGTTCCCAGCATGCTATGCAAGTCCTAGTCCAGGCTCTTGTTCTGTCCAGACTGGACTACTGCAATGGGCTACTGGCTGGACTTCCTGCTTGCACAACCAAACCTCTACAGATGATCCAGAATGCAGCAGCAAGAGTGGTCTTCAATGAACCGAAGAGAGCACACATCACTCCTCTCTTCACTATGTTACATTGGCTCCCTATAATCGCTCGCATCAAATTCAAGACTCTGCTCCTGGCCTACAAGACCACCACTACATTTTGGCACCCCCTTACCTTCACTCGCTAATGCAGACCTATATACCCGCCAGATCCCTACGCTCTGCAAACGAACGACGTCTTGTGGTGCCATCCCAAAAAGGTAAAAGATCTCTCTTACGTACCTTCTCGGGATCGGTTCCACATTTATGGAATGATCTGCCCGCTGCTACAAGATCAGCAGATTCTGTAGCCATCTTTAAGAACCGTCTGAAAACACATCTCTTCCGTCAACACCTGACTGATCAGTTCTGACTTCTATCTCTTTTCTACTCTTTCAAGAAAAAAAAAAACCTTAGCTCTGTATACTGTGGTAGGCTATATGAGACCAATTTTCTTTTTGCACTTATGCTTCTTGTTGTCCTTATGTTGTTCCAATTGCTTCCATTGTTTCCCTCATCTGTAAGTCGCTTTGGATAACTGCTAAAAAAATGACTAAATGTAAATGTATCGATTTCATTTGCACAAAGTTAAACCGGTGCCTCAAACCCGCTGCCACAGACAAGATGCTTTATCATGCAGAATGATGGCAGTAAAGTTGAATGTTTATTTACGCTAAATGTTTTTTAAATGTATATAGGCCTAGTATAATTTACTATTTATTATTTGTTTTTCAGAAATCTACTTTAACATTTCATGTGGAACAATCCATTCAGTTCAGCTGTGAAGTGTGCACTATACACCCATCTTTATCGTACATTTTGTTTGCATTATTTGAGACACAGTTGGAGTTAGTCTACCTAGTCCTAGAGTATTTATTTCCTTAGAATACATAGCAGCACTCTATTAGCAGTGTTCCCCAGTGTTTACATTTTATGTAATGATTACATTATGCCACGTTTTTGCATTTTGTTGTTTGTTTAGGAAATGTTTTCAAATTGTGCTTAAAATAGAGACAGTGTATTTGTCAAACAGTGTGATCAACTTGTATCAGTCCAAGCGTAAAGTGATGGAACTCTATTGAATTTGTACCGAGATTTCTTTTTCTTAATAGTATTATTCTTACGGTGAGAAACTGTAAGTCGTAAAGATACCAAACTAGAATAAGTGATCTGTGATTCATTTTGGTTTTGGCTCTAGGTTCACTTTTAAGCAATCATCCTAAGAAAGTTAGTAGACTAAAATCACATTAATAATTATATTCTTAAGTCAGGAGCTGTTTCCAAATTATCTACATTATCTGTAAAAAAAGCACAGTAATTTAGTAGCAACCATTGACAATCAAATTGCTGTAAAAACACAATAATTAACCTGAAGCCATTGATGAGTAACTTACTGTAATAAACAATCACAGTTACTAACTGGCAGCCATTGACAAGTAACTTATTGTATTTTTAAATAAAGTGTATTACTTGTCAATGGCTGCCAGTAAATTACTGTAATTTTCACAATATATTTCTTACGGTGTATGGTCACCATTTAAAAAGTGTTCCTTGTAACACACTTGAGTCCTCTCAGCCATGCAGGTGATTAGTGTCTAGTTTCTTGAGTCAGGATCATGACAGTCCATTGTCCGAGAATGATGTCTAGATCCTGGCTCTTGTTCATGTTTCAAACATGGTGTTTGGATCCTCCTGACAGTCAAGTTTTAGTCTTGGTTGCTGTGCCACATGCTTTCTTGTCTCTTGTCTCGATCCCTCCCTCTTGGTGGCATGTTAATTATCCCTCATGCACCACACCCATCATATGGAATCATCTGAATTGCCATTTTGTTTGCTTACCTGTGTTGCTGTGTCAAGTCATAGTTAGGCATATTTGTTCCCCTTCAATAAAGCAGTTAAAATTAACCCATTTTGGGTTGTTTTGCAACACGTTGGGTCAAAGATGGACAAACCCAACCAGCACACACAAATGGGATCATTTGCTATTTACTGTAATCAATGTGGCGCATGATGTAAAAATTAAAACTGCATTGGGCTGAAGCAATCCAATTTGGGTGTTCAAGGAAGGTTTGATTCAGTATGACTTTGTGAACTGTCTCAGCCATTTCCTTCCTGGTAACCGGCTCAAAAGAACATTTCAAAAACGGATATCACTATTATCGGCCATGATTTTGTGTAATGATATTTTTATTACTTTTTGCTAAATTGCTAAAAATGTCTGTGAGTGGGTCTGCAAAAGCGTGACAGTTTGATTAAAACTATCATTCGCATGTTGATCAGCTATTAACCTGATTCTAAAATATGCACAAAACTTTACACACCCAAATAATACTGTAGGTAGTCAGTATTCAATTATTCAGAACTATTTCTGTCTACCCTTATTGAATCTAATACATGTTGTTGAGGAGTTGTGCCAACCGTTCCAATAAAACTATTGTACATTATCAGTTGCAGTTGTTGGCAGTTCAGGTTGTACACCTGCAGTCTCTCACTCACAACTTTTAAATGAGAGTGAAGAAGCCAAGTGGTGAGTAACGGCACTTTACTAATCATGTTTTGTGTTCTCTTTCGGAAAACGAGATCATGCTGTGATTCCACTGATTTGTGTTCTTGTGGAAGACAGTTCCTGCAGCATGCTCACATTCAACATCAGCATGGACTCTTACCCTACCGCATCCCAGCATGCACCTCTCACTGTGACTCATCCTAGTTATCTCGCTCTTTAAAATGCAAAAGAAACACTTTTCAGGACAATTTCATCTTTTTCTTATGTTGTTTCTTGTCTTTCCTCTTTAAAAACTTGATTTCTATAAATCACAAATAACAGTTTGACAACAACTGGAAAAATGCATTGGAAGTAGTAGTAGCAGTAGTAGTAGTACAATAACCATTATGATTTGGTTCCTTCCTAGCCACTGTTGCCTCTGGCTTGCTGGGATACTGCTGGCATCGATTCTTGGGATTGTATACTTCATATACATCTTACATTTAACTTTATGCATTCAAATTTAATCAACATATACATTCTATTTGCACATTGTGGAACTGCAAATTTTCCAGGTTTATTTTCATTGCTCTGCTGTTTCCCGTTCTGAAAATTAATTGCACTTTATTAACCATGTTTACTGATCGTGTTGACTTCAAACATCATAATCTTGTAAACAGCCCAGAGTCAGAAACAATAATATTATTAACTGTGATGACTAATACCACGCTGATACTCTGCACATTATAGTACTGTAAATAACCCAGCGATAGCAATCATGATATTATGATTACTGATGTTGTGTTACTGACTATGCATACTGTAATACTGCAGTTAAGTTTCATCAATGTTCATTCATTGTATTGAGAAAAATTGCAATATTACCATGTATTATAATATATTTGTTATGGATAGAGACTGAGGTATAAAACCACAGCAGGTGTCTTAATTAAACAGTGGGATCAACTTGGAAGATGCGTGTAAGTATATTATATGAGTCCTTGATATAAAGTGATGACTTGAATAACTGATAATCCTTTCTGTATTACCAGGTATGAAGCATAACTGGAGACTGAGAACAGGATAACACTGTTCCAGGACCTGGTAAGTGGTCAGAAAAGGCAGGTTGGCAGGGACTGATATTTGAGATCTTGAAGCATTCTTTGGAGAGCGCAAACACAGATCTCAGTAGAGCAGATTAGAATCCTCTCCTATCAGAGAACAAACAAAATGGCAGTGTGGTTTTGACTGTGATGAGGCGAGGTGATGAGCTCCAGCTGCAGGTGATAAATACTTGAATGACTGTGAGTGTTGCATGGTCAGAGCCTGGAGTGTCCATGACAATACTGTCGTTTATTTATTTATTTTTCTTTACTACAGTCACCACAGGCTAAATATGTTGAATTGAATTGATGATGATATTTTTGTTACATTGCCAAAGTACAAGAAAAACATATGCATATACAGTACACTACCATATAGAAGGCTTGGGAATCTGGCACAGGATTAATAGCTTCTCCCCTAACAAAATTAAGGCCATTAACTATACTCACAGCATGCTAATCTGAAGTAATTAGCCTTTAATAAACTGGCCCAAAGACGTCCTTCATAAATTATACTTGACCTTTTTGGCAGTTTATAATAACAGTTAAGGGTAAATATGAAAAAACCTCTGAGTGGGAGCATGAGAGCTTGTTCTCTTTAAAGCAATAGAGCAGTCAACAGCGCGGACTGTTACGGCATGTGTGAGCAGCGTGTTTACGTCCACAACGCATGCCCCCTTCAAGGCACTGCGCACCGCGCATCTGTCCGGTGTATCCGTCCTGTATGTTATTTTCAAGAACATAACACTTTTCAAGAAGCTTATTATACTGACATGTTGATTATAAATCTTTATCTGCATTGTTTTCATGCTCTTTCTGATCCATGTAGTTAAAGACAGATAAAATGCCATCACGCTTTATCTGTTGCTCTGAAGTTTACACTAAAATACGAGGATTCTTTCAGTGCCGGAGAGTGAGAGTGCATTTTCCCCTCACGTATACATTCAACACATAACATGAATTGTATATGTAGTCCTATTTGTTATTTATAGACTGGCATAAAGTTGGCTTGACATTGTACGTTCAATATTCTTACTGTAAATTTAGGGCCCATTTCCAAACAATTCCACAATGCAGGTATTGCCCTCCCACATACAATTTAAGCATATAATGTGTGTTTTTGTTTATTACAAAACTTCAAAAAGATAATCAAATAAATTTTCAGTTTAAGATTATGCTTGCTTTCTGGTTTATGTTTGAACGGGAGCTGCTGACTGCGTGCATTCACGGACGCGGAGTTCTCCGTATAAAGTTATCTTAAGCTTCGGTCTTAAGGTCTGCAACATGAGATGTTTGTTTGTAATACGTTTATACAGTTTTTGGTCTGTTTGTGCAATAAATACTTGTGTTAGTGCTTTTATTCATGTGTTGTGTTTTATATGGTTGAAAAGTAGTTAGGTTTAGGGTGGGGTTAAGTGCTCCAAATATGGCACCTCCCTCCGGCGACTCCCTTATGGACTGTCATTTTGGCTCTGGACCTCCTTCAGGCTCCTCCTGCTCCAGGTCCCCCTCCTGGAGGGGGGAAACTGTCACAGTTTTAGTCAATTTGGTTTTGTATTCTGTGTTCCTTTGCCTGAGTTGATCATTCCCACTAAACAAAGGCATGTCCAAATGACATCTTTCATTGGTGACGTAGAAGAGACATCCCCTGAGGAGCCAGAATGAAAGTTTTTACATCTTTTTATGACGTCTTCTGAACTTCTGATTTTGATGTTCAGGTGATCTCTATAATTGCATTGAATCAATATCACTTTTGCACCTGCAATTAATGTTGAAATGTATTAAACCACATTTTAATTATAAGTTAGGTTTTCTTTGGCCATTGAGTTAACATAGATTTGTTATGGCAAGGAAGACTAAGCTAAATGAATAAAAAATGTTGATTTACAATATTTATTATCAAATGAATATGCTCACTGATTGTGAGTGTGTTGTATTTTTGTGCAAATTAATATTGTGGTATGATGTTATAGCAGTGACATGGATGTAAGATTTTCTTAGAAATTATTCCCAATTTATTGAACAGCTTGATGAATTAGACACACATAGACATGAAGAATCAGTGTATGAAACTCAACAATGGTGACAATAAAAAAAAGAAAGCCTCAGGCTGCAACGCATGCTGGGTAACATCATAGTATAATACTCTTTCATGACTCCCAGCATGCATTGCAGTTGATCTGTTTATCTGAATTAGTTTGATGATTGTCACCATTGTTGAGTTTCATACACGGATTCTTCATGTCTATGTGTGTCTAATTCATCAAGCTTTTCAATAGTTTGTGAATAATTCCTAAAAAAATCTTACATCCATATCACTGCATACGACAATAATAATTTGCACAAAAATACAACACAATTATGACTAGTGAGCGTAGTCATTCCATTATAAATATTGTGAACTAACACTAGTTATTCATTTAGCTTAGTTTTCTTTGCCACAACAAATGTATCTTAATACATTGTCTCCATGGCCGAAGAAGATCAAACTTATAAGTAAAACGTAATGGTCAAGAGCCCAAATAAAGCAAACACTGATCACAATAATGGTGGATTAATACATTCCAACATTAATTGCAGGTACAAAAGTGATATTGATTCAATGCAATTATAGAGATCACCTGAACATCAAAATCAGAAGTTCATAAGACGTCATAAAAAGACGTTGTAAAAACTTTCATTCTGGCTCCTCGGGGGACGTCTCTTCTACGTCACCAATGATGTAGAAAAGACATCATTTGGACATGCCTTTGTTTGGTGGGTTCGTTAATTAGTCTCGTACCTGTTTCTGTTCATATAAATTATGTTCCCCTCTGTATTTAAGCCCTGTCTGTTCCTGAGTTCTTTGTCTGTTATTTTTTGTGGTTACGTGTGCTTGTGTTCCTGTGTTGTTCTGCTTTGGATTCATTAAGCAACCCTTTTGGATTATACTCCGTTATTATGCACATTTTTTGAGGCTACACGTGACTGTTATGGGCAGTAAAGGCCGGAGTCAGATGCAGGGTCAAAAAAGGGTTTAATTCAATAAATGCACAGAGCAACACACAAGGAGTAATACCAGCAATGGGAGTAGGACAGGCTCGAGCGCTCAGCCAAGGAATAATATTGGAGATGGTTAAAGGGACCTTGAATAGCTCACAAGTGTAGGACTCGAGTTAGTTTAATCCGTAAGCCGCTGCAAAAATCCCAGAGGGAGAGTCTTGGAAAAGTTCCGTGCAACAACCCCCGAAGGGTGAATCCATGAGATGCTCCGTGCAACTAACCAGAAGGGAGAGTCCGTGAGAAGTTCCGTGTAACAACCCCGAAGGGTGAATCCGTGAGATGCTCCGAGCAACCAACCAGAAGGGAGAGTCTGTGAGAAGTTCCGTGTAACAACCCCGAAGGGTGAATCCGTGAGATGCTCCGAGCAACCAACCAGAAGGGAAAGTCCGTGAGAAGTTCCGTGTAACAACCCCGAAGGGTGAATCCGTGAGATGCTCCGAGCAACCAACCAGAAGGGAGAGTCTGTGAGAAGTTCCGTGTAACAACCCCGAAGGGTGAATCCGTGAGATGCTCCGAGCAACCAACCAGAAGGGAAAGTCCGTGAGAAGTTCCGTGTAACAACCCCGAAGGGTGAATCCGTGAGATGCTCCGAGCAACCAACCAGAAGGGAGAGTCTGTGAGAAGTTCCGTGTAACAACCCCGAAGGGTGAATCCGTGAGATGCTCCGAGCAACCAACCAGAAGGGAAAGTCCGTGAGAAGTTCCGTGTAACAACCCCGAAGGGTGAATCCGTGAGATGCTCCGAGCAACCAACCAGAAGGGAGAGTCTGTGAGAAGTTCCGTGTAACAACCCCGAAGGGTGAATCCGTGAGATGCTCCGAGCAACCAACCAGAAGGGAAAGTCCGTGAGAAGTTCCGTGTAACAACCCCGAAGGGTGAATCCGTGAGATGCTCCGAGCAACCAACCAGAAGGGAGAGTCTGTGAGAAGTTCCGTGTAACAACCCCGAAGGGTGAATCCGTGAGATGCTCCGAGCAACCAACCAGAAGGGAAAGTCCGTGAGAAGTTCCGTGTAACAACCCCGAAGGGTGAATCCGTGAGATGCTCCGAGCAACCAACCAGAAGGGAGAGTCTGTGAGAAGTTCCGTGTAACAACCCCGAAGGGTGAATCCGTGAGATGCTCCGAGCAACCAACCAGAAGGGAAAGTCCGTGAGAAGTTCCGTGTAACAACCCCGAAGGGTGAATCCGTGAGATGCTCCGAGCAACCAACCAGAAGGGAGAGTCTGTGAGAAGTTCCGTGTAACAACCCCGAAGGGTGAATCCGTGAGATGCTCCGAGCAACCAACCAGAAGGGAGAGTCTGTGAGAAGTTCCATGTAACAACCCCGAAGGGTGAATCCGTGAGATGCTCCGAGCAACCAACCAGAAGGGAGAGTCTGTGAGAAGTTCCATGTAACAACCCCGAAGGGTGAATCCGTGAGATGCTCCGAGCAACCAACCAGAAGGGAAAGTCCGTGAGAAGTTCCGTGTAACAACCCCGAAGGGTGAATCCCGAATCGGTCCCGGAGAGAGAGAGGGGTCCGCTGTGAGGGAGAGAGAGAGTTCCTCCGGTGAGAAGTAGGGAAACGGTAGCCTCCGGGCATTTAGGGAAATAACTCCACACAGCCAGCCAGAAGGAGACCCGAACTCACCAGACCAGCACCGCTCTGGGGAAACAGTGGGACACCGGGCAGGGTGCAAATAGCTCTGGAGCCTGGACGAACAAGAACAATTAGAGACTCGACAAGACAAGACTAGATACAGTGACAAGACTAGAACAGTGACAAGACTAGAACAGTGACAAGACTAGAACAGTGACAAGACTAGAACAGTAACAAGACTAGAATGCTAACGACTGGAAATCAGTGAGTAGTAAACTAACAGACTGACAAGGAACAAGAGAATGCAGGAGGTTAAATAGGAAGAGGCTAGATAGCGGGAGTGGAAACTGGTGTGAGGAGATTAGCGTGAGTGAGAACAGGTGTGTCGTGAAGAGGATAACGAAGAAGGCGAGGTCTACACACAAACACCCAGCACATGGAGAGCTGTCAAACTCCTCTCATTGTGCTAGACAAACACTAACATGTAAAAGACAGGACAAAAACAAACAGGTGATCAGACCCGGGACCTGACAGTGACACCCCCCTGCAGTCAAATGTTCATCGTTAAACATTTGAATGTCAAATACTGTGTTTTAAAGATGGGATCATATTTAATAACCACCGCTAACATTCGAAGCGGGTGGAATAACACACAATCGAAAATCTACATGCACCATTTTATAGAACCATCGCACCGGTGGGCTGCCAGTATATTGGTCACCTCTAAGTGAGCAGAAGATTGGAAAACTCTTTCCAGTGTATCTTGATGTGAACTTTGAAATGAATGTTTGGTCAAAAGAGAGGTATGTCACTGTACACTAGTAGAGCAAAGAATCAAATAGAACAAACCTCTCTTTCTTCAATTTTTCATAAATATTAAAACACAAAAATGTTCTTCTTGATATTATCATATTTCAATACGAACCTTTTAAACCCCTTTTGCTTCTTTCATGAATATGTCAAAGCTTCACTTTTCCCCTCTTTTCACTCCTGGTTCGTTGAAGCTGTCACTCACATGTTTATTCAATACCTCAACAGATTCTGAACCAGAACAACAGATTCTGGAGAGCTAAAGTCTGATATTAATGACCCTTTATATATTCACACACAAACTTATTTTAGAAACTCCACGAGATAAACGTGACAACAGGGGAATCAATAAAAGTACACGCTCCATGTCAAAAGAACATTAGCCTCAATTGATTTCCTTTGATGACACAGGAAACACTATATAAGTCCATTTCCATCGCTACGCAAAAGGTGTAACAATCACTCCAAACATATTGATACTTATTTACATGCTGAATTATGTCTTCTAAATTTAAAATTGTTAGCCTCGGGTAAAAAAAACTCACAATCCATTTTAACCATGTCAAGCGTGCATTATGTTGTTTATGTAGTAAAGGCTAGTACGGCAAACCGTTTTAAGAGAAACACACATTTGGTAGGTAATGTATTCAGGCCGTGCTTGCATCAGGATCCTTTGAACCAGCATGACCTTGTGGTTAATGAGTTATGCTGAACTGCCACTGTACGTTCACTCATAGGGTGTCATCTTGGGCAGAATCCAGCATTGTAAAGATATCTGTGTCCTCTCTCTGGTACAAGGGCACCTATCAAGACTTCTGTTATACGTTCATTCCTCCAACCCATACGACAGTCGTGAGTCGTTTGTTACTGTACTTCCCTCTATTACAATCCACTGGACAAATGTAATTATGTTGCCTTTTTAAGAATGAAACTGCTGTAGGTAGAGGTTGGTAGAGCATGTGTTAACAGCACAAAGATCATAGGATAGATCCCCAGTGAACATGTGCACTCAATGGATAAAGGTGCCTGCCAAATGCATAAATGTAAAATGAGCTATTTGGAAGCAAGAAAAATGTGGCTAATAGACCACATAAAAAGTTTCGTTTGAACAGACCCCCAGTTTTATTAGTAAAGACGGTATATTATATCGACACATATCACTGTTTTTTAACACCAGCTAGAGAGTGCTCGACTAAAAACTGAACTATAGGTTGTAGAAAGCTGCTTGCAAAAATGACATTTGGTGTCATTTTTTAAAGGTCCTTTACTCTGCCACTACAAAGAACTTATAAAATAGAATAGGAATTATATAATTATATTACAAATAAATATTGCCATTTTGTCTCTACAGAGTTTGCCATTGGTTGTTCCCAAATGAATATTATTGAGATGTTGTTTAACACACTCTTTGAATTCTTATATCAGAAATGTAAAGCATTTTATTTATTTATTTATTAAAGCAATTGAGTTTATTTTTTTCTTCACTTTTATTTTTAGGTAAATCAAGGCCAATAATTTGGCCTTGGGAACAACATATTTAAGTTCCCTTTCTGTTGGTCTCTCGACGTTGTGTCGAACCGACAGAATGGGGTTTGTCTTGAGAACCTATCATCTTCTGAGTATTTAGAAAAGGCCAATGAAAATTGGCGAATGAAATTTGCATGCCGGGCTCCTCCCCGGATGTCCGGGTATAAGAGGGAAGCCGGCGTGCTCATTCATTCACCTTTTGTTCTTCAGAGCCTACGCATCTGATGAGCAGCTCCAGATCTTCGCTGATCTTCCAGATCTTCGCTGGTCTTCCAGTCTTCGCTGGTATCCTGTGGTGTCATAAAAGTGTGGCGGGAAGAACCCAGATGCAGGCAGGCAGAGATGAAGGGGTTAACAGGGTACTTTATTTGACAAAAAAAACACAAAACAAAAACCCACGAGGGGTATAACAAAACAAACAGGATACAAACAGGACGTAGACTGACTCACAATAAACTAAGCAAAAACATTACTAGACAAACTAAACTAACACTTACAAAATGTGACAAGACAATCCAAACTGGAGCACGGGCAAGGGGAAGACAAAACGCACAGGAAACATCCAACGACGAACGCCACGAAAGACACCATGTACAATGCACGAGCACAGGACAAAGAAACAAGAGGGTATATATAGGGAAACACAAACGAGGGATAACGACACAGGGCAGGTGTGGGTAATCAAACACTTAGGGAAAGATAACAAGGAAACGAGAGGAGCGGGCCAATGACAAGACACTGGAGAGAACGTATATTATTGTCAAAAGGACAACAATAAGTTTCTCTCCACACATAACCAAAGACTTTGTCATGGCTCTGCTACAGGACCAAGAAAAACATGACTAAGGAAGCAGAGCCATGACAGAAGCCCCCCCTTTAATGAGCACCTCCAGGTGCTCACCAAGGGGTAGACGGACAGGACAAGGAAGACTGAGACAAAGACAAGACCAGACAAAACATGGAGAACAGAATAAGTGGGAGACAAGACAAAATAACAAAGGGCTTGGGTGGGACAACAAGAACAACAAACATGGGAGGGGGGGTGGGGCAAAACAAGAGTTCACGGGGGGCAAACCAAAAGGGTTGGGGGGAACAGTCCCAGTCCCCGGCTGCGCTCGAGGGCGCTGAGTCCTGGGGGACTTAGGAGGAGTCCTGGGGGGAACAGTCTTTGGCCCTGGGAGTCTCCCAGGGACCGGCTGGACAGGGCTTGCGGCGCCGGCTGGAAGGCCGGCTGGACAGGGCTTGACGCCGGCTGGAAGGCCGGCTGGACAGGGCTTGACGCCGGCTGGAAGGCCGGCTGGACAGGCTGACGCCGGCTGGAACCGGACTGGACGCTGACACCGGACTGGAGCGGCTGGACACCGGACTGGAGCGGCTGGACACCGGACTGGACGCCGGACTGGATCACCGGACTGGACGCCGGCTGGATCACCGGACTGGAGCCGGCTGGCACCGGACTGGCGCCGGGGCTGGCTGCACCGTGCCGGCTGCGACCGGCGTGGACGCTCCTCCGCTGCGCCTCTCCCTCCTTCTCCGCACCACCGGATCCATAGCCGACCTTGGCGAATCCGTGGGGACCGGAGGGAGTTCCGCAGCGGAGGAGTCAGCCGACGTCATCCCCGGATCCCCTCCCCGCCCGCTACCGGCGCCACCAGAGTGAACGGGGACCGTGGAGCTCAAGCCGGAGGGTACGAGTCCCCCCGGGCAGCGGCAGTCAGGTCGAGGCCCTCCGGCGTGATCGACCGCGAGGCGGAAGTCCCACGTGAGAACCCAGCCGGGGTGAGGCGCTGAGTGAGGCAGCAGTTGAAGATCGTCTTCAACTCTGCCTCGTTGAACTCAGCCCTCTCAGCCACCGCCGAGAATGCCCCGGCGAACTCCCGATTCCCGTAGTTCCCCTGGCGGAAACCTAACAGCAAGCGGGCTTGAGCGGACCGTGAGGACGACGCCGTGCCGTCCATCTTGCTGCCCGCTGGGTTCTGAATGGCTCGTGTATTCTGTCATAAAAGTGTGGCGGGAAGAACCCAGATGCAGGCAGGCAGAGATGAAGGGGTTAACAGGGTACTTTATTTGACAAAAAAAACACAAAACAAAAACCCACGAGGGGGTATAACAAAACAAACAGGATACTAAACAGGACGTAGACTGACTCACAATAAACTAAGCAAAAACATTACTAGACAAACTAAACTAACACTTACAAAATGTGACAAGACAATCCAAACTGGAGCACGGGCAAGGGGAAGACAAAACGCACAGGAAACATCCAACGACGAACGCCACGAAAGACACCATGTACAATGCACGAGCACAGGACAAAGAAACAAGAGGGTATATATAGGGAAACACAAACAGGGATAACGACACAGGGCAGGTGTGGGTAATCAAACACTTAGGGAAAGATAACAAGGAAACGAGAGGAACGGGGCCAATGACAAGACACTGGAGAGAACGTATATTATTGTCCAAAGGACAACAATAAGTTTCTCTCCACACATAACCAAAGACTTTGTCATGGCTCTGCTACAGGACCAAGAAAAACATGACTAAGGAAGCAGAGCCATGACAGCTGGAATCTACGACGTGGTGCAGCGGACGGTCCCTTCCTGCAGCGACTTTCCCCTGGGCGTCTCGGCAGTTCCAGAAGTGCCGAGCATTTTTTTCTAAAAGAGCAAATTTCTCCAGCGTGGCATGTCCCGCTGTTCTCTTGGGTGCGACGCGCTCATTGAGGAAGGGGATGGACACGATGTCTGTCTCACGTGTTTGGGTCTCCAGCACGCTGAGGCAGCCTTCGTGGATACATCTTGCCCGCACTGCGGGAAGATGCCTATCCAGACGTTGCGGTCACGGGTGGCTGTATTCTTTATGGGTAAAGCCACCACCTCGTCTGTTACCCGATCCGTGACGGCAGTGACTACGGCCCTGCTGCCCGTTTCAGTTAACACCGGGGGTGATATGGGGATCACCGTGAACGTTAGACCGCCAGCCACAGGCTCACGGACCGTTCACGCCCCGTCTCGCTTGTCTGACCATTCCTTAAGAGACGGTCCTACCCCGTCTTGTTCCTCCGCCACGTACTCGGGAGTGCGTGACGAAGATGAGATGTCGATCACAGCATCGGAGGGCGACCTCTTGGCATCCGACCCTGACGATTCCTCGGAGCTCCCTCCCCCGGGGGGGACGAGCCCAGGAAGAAGCGGACGTTGATATGTCAACCATGCTCTTCCGGGCCGCCGCGAGCATTGGGCTGCAGTGCACAGCACCGCCTTTACCCCAGCGCTCGCGGTTGGATACGTGGTACCTGGGGTCTGAGCGCGGCTCCAAGCCTGCTTCCCAGCAGCCCCGGACCTCTTCGACTCCGGATCCGGCTCCAGTGCCCCCTTCTCAGGCTGCCTCCCGGAGAAGGACGTCGAAGAGGAAACCGCCTCCCCATCAGCAGCCGTCGCGGAAGCAGAAGCGGTCCTGACGGAGAGACCCCAGGGAGAATGAGACTACCACCGGGCCCGATCCCAGCCACTCCATCGCTGGGTCGGATAGGGACGGTTCCTGCCCCGTCCTACCATCAGCTTGTCCCCCCTGGGGGGCCAGCGCCCACTTCCTCACGAAAGGAGTTTCCTCTCTCTCTGGGTTTTCACAGCCGTTCCCACCCTCTGGTCGACGGTGGACGGCAACTCGACGTTGCGTCATGGCGAAGCACAATGTCGAGTATAAATACTGGCCTTCAGCACTCTCAGACAGACAGTGCGTCGAGCCAGACAATCGCCAGGCAGGAAAAACAGCAGAGCCGATCTTCTCCCCGGGGGTCCTCCCCCGGCAAGGAATCCGTACTGCTAGCCATCGAACCACCCTCCGGGGGGACGATGAAGCAGATCAAACCTCTAGTCCCCCTGTCACAGTTTCTGGGTGCCTGGTCTCAGCTTCCCAGACTGTCAGGTTGGCTGAGGAAGACGATCCGTCTCGGCTACGCGATTCAGTTTGCGAAACGTCCGCCCATGTTCCTGGGTGTCCTCTTTACCTCAGTCAGAGGCAGGGATGCCCCCGTGCTTCTGGTGGAGGTCGCCTCCCTTCTGGTGAAGGGAGCGATCGAGCCCGTCCCACTGGCCGAGATGTTCAGCGGGTTCTACAGCCCGTACTTCATTGTCCCCAAGAAAGGCGGGGGGTTGCGCCCTATCTTGGATTTGCGTGTTCTGAACAGGCACCTACACAAGCTGCCTTTCAGGATGGTCACGCAGAAGCGCATCCTGGCGTCAGTCAGGCGTCAGGACTGGTTCATGCTAGGGCTTCGGCCACTGGGCGGCTATACGCCCATAGGTGGCGCCTCTTCTCGTCTTGGTGCTCTTCTCGGTGAGAAGACCCGCGGAGTTGCTCGGTCGGGTACGGGCTGTCCCGTCCTCAAAAGAGACGGGGGAGTAACCTCTCCCCCTCCACACTGGGAATGTATGTAGCCGCTACGGCCGCTCATCATGACCCGAGTGCTGGGTAGCCTCTGGGACAGCACGACCTGGTCATTAGGTTCCTAAGGGGCATGAGAGGGTGACCACCTTATCCGCGCTCCGTACCCTCTTGCGACCTAGGTGGCGGGCCTCAAGAGGCCGCGCTCCCTTCTAGCCTCTCGGGGTTACCGCTCTTTCTCAGTCTTGATAAAGACGGTGTTCCGCATTGCGCTCACCTCCAAGAGGGTAGGGGATCTACAAGCACTCTCCGTGTCCGCAGATTGCCTAGAACTCGGGGCTGGGATTCTCACGTTATCTGAGACCCTGCCCCGGCTACGTGCCCAAGGTTCCCACCACTCTCCCGAGAGACCAGGTGGTGAACCTGCAGGCGCTCCCCACCGGGGAGGAAGACCCAACCTATCCGTGTTATGTCCAGTACGCGCACGGCGCCTCTACTTGGACCACACGCAGAGCCCAGAAGCTCTGAGCAGCTCTTTGTCTGTTTCGGAGGTCAGCAGGAGGGCTGTCTCCAAACAGAGGCTGGCGCACTGGATCGTGGATGCCCTCATTAGGGCATACCAATCTTTTTTCCTGCCCGTTGGGGGTGAGGCACACCCCTCGTGGCTGGCTCAGGGCGCCACTCTGGCAGACATCTGCGGAGCTGCGGGTTGGGCTATGCCTAACAACTCCGTGAGGTTCTAATACCTACGCGTGGAACCGGTGTCAGCCCGCATCCTGGCAAGGTGTGGGACCGGCAGCCGGTAGGGCATACGCCTGCGGAAGCCCTTCCCCCTCTGGGGGGAGCAGTGGCGATCCCGCCTCACTTCTTTCCCCTCGGGTAAAGAACAGGCATTCCATCCATCACTAAGCACCCTTTAGGCCGGGGAACAGTTGAGTTATCTCCCACATAGCTCTAACCGGACCTAGTGCTCCAGACGTGGTAACCCCCCCTCCGTGGGCTGTTCCGTCTGATGTATCCTCATGAATGGTTCCCACCTTGGCAACCCATGACCTCCCCAGGTGGACTCCCACCTTGCGGATAACTCCTGCAGTCCGCACATTCCTCCCATGAGTTCTTCCCTGATGGTGAGACCATGTGGTGTCTCCACTAATTCCTCCCTACGGTAGGTAGTGGCCTCTGCAGCGTTTTTCCCCCCCAGGGGGGAATAATGCTTACCCAGTGGCCCGTACGTTGCCGGGCGGCTTCTCGCCATTTAGAGAATCAGGCCTCCGCCCGTGACGGCCGGCGTTAGGGGGCTTCCCAACTTTTTGTGGAAAGCTCTGGGTCCCCCTTCCTCTCCACTGGAAGGTCATAATTTCGCGCTAGCATGTTCGTCTGACTCGCCCAGGCCAGTCAACGTCGCTCCGCAGAGATTGTGACGCGGCTCAGTGCTGTGGCGTTTTCCATAGGAACCCCATTCTGTCGGTTCGACACAACGTCGAGAGACCGACAGAAAGGGAACGTCTTGGTTACGGATGTAACCTCGGTTCCCTGATGGAGGGAACGAGACGTTGTGTCCCTCATGCCACAACACTGGCCGCCCACCCCAGCGGTCGGGGGAGGATGCTTAGGCTCCTCAGACCAAAGGTGAATGAATGAGCACACCGGCTTCCCTCTTATACCCGGACATCCGGGGAGGAGCCCGGCATGCAAATTTCATTTGCCAATTTTCATTGGCCTTTTCTAAATACTCAGAAGATGATAGGTTCTCAAGACAAACCCCATTCTGTCGGTTCGACACAACGTCTCGTTCCCTCCATCAGGGAACCGAGGTTACATCCATAACCAAGACGTTACATCCGTAACCAAGACGTTATACTCACATACTGAGCATAAAAAACAGAAAGGCCTCCCTTTGTGGTAAATGTTGTGGATCCACAGCAGAAAACATTGATTATCTAATATCAAGCTAACATCTGATAAATCATTTTGTAATACAATAAAGATTATAGTTTTTTCCTATTAAGCGAATCCATTTCAAATGTATTAAATCTAGTTTATTTTATCTGAGAAGTGACAGTATACAGGAGCCAACTAATCCTACATGCTATTTACTAAAAGGTCCATGTTCAGGCCATGGTCACCGGGCCATCATGACCCACTCGTACCTGCCAGATGACAGCAGGTCATAACTCTTGCATCAGTGATTTAGAAACCAGAACATTTTTTTTGTAAAGGGCCTTAATGATAGCAGCCAACACAGTGAGCTGCTATAAGAACAGGGTCTTTAGAGAAAATCTGAACTATTAGGTTGGTCACCTATCTCAAATTAAGCTCTCACATACAAACAGCATTGATTTATTGATTTGTAGGTAAGGTAAGAGATGACTTCAGGGTCAGCAAAAGAACAGTCAATATGAGATAAAGTCCATCTTAAATGGTTTAGTGTCAAGAAAACTTTAAAAGCCAATAAAATATTATGGTCAGTTCACAAAATTTATGACACACATCACAAAGGAGACAGAGGCCTCACAATTTGTACATCAAAAAAGTATATAAAATTATTATTCATGAATTACTGTGAAGATTCACTGACAAAGATTTGTAATAAGAACATATGTATAATCAAATCAAATTTTAACCAAATACATTTTTTCCTGGACACTGAACTCGTGACCCCGTGACCTCTGCTTTGCCAACACAGTGCTCTACTAACAGGTATGTTGGCATTAATTTTTTACTCTGTACACACTGAATGTGAGAAACAGGGTGCAACCTGACAAAAATTACAGCTATTTAAAATAGACTTGACATGTAAATCTTGTGAAACAGATCTTTTGGCCAATGAGATTTCAATTTGTGTGGGGAAACTCACAACAATTTCATGAGAATAGAAACTAACGTGTAGATTTGAGACAAATGGATATTATAAAAATGATACAAAAATATATAACAAATATGTTTTACAACACCCTTAAAAGCAGATCTGTGATCAATGACTATGTTTACATTCACTCTCATAATGCGATTATAGGATTTTGGCAATATTGAAATTACACTTACCTCATGTAAACACAATATTTGGATTTAAATAATAAGATTAAGCTCATAAACACAGTAAGCGTAATTGAAGTAACGTGTGCTGCTTTTATTATTTTAATATTATTTTAATCGCAATAAGAAGGCATGTAAACACTTTAATTGCATTAACCCCTATTCACATGTCGCTTCTAAAACCGTGCGGAGAACGCGAGCCGCGCCCTTTCTTTAGTCAAATGACCCGCGGTGCGCGCGCGGCACTCTGTAAAGTTGAACTATTTCCATCTCGATGCGGCGCCATCGCGCCTAGAAATTTTTGCGCGCTGAATAACCATAAGAAACATCCACATAACGTTCTTTTTTTTTATTTGACGCGAATATATTAAGCTTTAGCCAATAACACACCAACTCTATTTGAGATCATCGTTTGTACTGTGTATTATAGCAAATAATCAGACTCATAAAACGTTCATGTTAACGGGAGCAAAGAGGTGTTCTCGTGTCATGTTACTGCCATTAAGTCTTACTCTGATTATTGGAAATATTCGTATTATTGGTGCACATGTAGACGTAGGCAATGACTCGTCAGCCCTTCACTTGCTTTTGAGCAAATATGGTTATTGTCATTTCCTGTGACTTACTGTGATTACTCGGTTCAGCCCTCTCATTCCATGCAAACCATAAAGCAAACATCATCCTAACCTCTTCCTACTGAGAGAATGTCCACCCCTGTCTAATTATGGAGCATGTGTGGCAAAATACAGAACCTAAGCCAAACATAACATGCCAGTGAGTGGCAACACATGAGAGACAGAGACTGTACTTGTTCTCTGCAGACCGCCCGCTCCTGTCATCCCCCGTCTGGACACTGATGTAAAATGTGAGTCTGGAGGTGAGACCGTCCCACACTGACTCATATATAAACACAAGAGAACGACAACAGGAACCGGCCCACGAGAGCTGTGGCTGAGCCCAGCCTGTTTCGCAATGGGCCAAACAGTATTTATGTGTCGGGAAAGAAGTTGGTGCTAAACTATTGCTCCATGGTACATTACTGCACACATGCCCACGGAGTTGCAACATCGTATGGTCATCTGCCCTTTCTGTATTATCATGGTTTTAATCAGGGTGCATGTTGACAGATTGAAGTTCACACTGAGGCAGCACTTTGCTTTGGGTCAGTCTGTCCTTTAATCCTCAGTGTGTTTCTAACCGCCCGCTGCTCATTCTCGAATATAATGAAGCCATTCGGAGCAGGCCGAGGATTTTACAGAGCAATTATTTACAAAGCAGTGTTTTAAATGTTTTTACAACGTTTTTAATCATTACATTTGTTTATTATGAGCATCATATAATGATGAAATAAATGATTGAAAACATGTCACACACTGCACGTATTTTGTGCTGTTCGCATTGCTGTTTCATAAAAACATATTTAAAAAGTATTAGTGGTGCTTGTTAATGTTAGCATCACTGTTACTGTTACTGATGCTGATGCTCCTCCCACATCTTTTGTGCTGTGTGGATGTGAATGTTGCGTCAAATTATGTGTTGAGGAAAGGTATAAACTACTTAACTAGGTGATCTACATTTTTTTCTGTGCAGATAATAAACACACTTAAGACCCACATTAAAGGAATGACTATAAAGACCCTTGCAGTGACCACCCAGGACAACCACACAGCAATGACTTTTGACTGGAAGCACTGGAAGTTCGCAGTTTTTTTTCAGTAAATGAAAATAGTTATTTTTGCTGTACAGTAACAATATATGAAGTGTTTGGTTCCAAAATGAGATAACTCTGATTTAAAAAAATCAAAAATGTTTTTGTATTATATTCTCTGTGTTTTATTGTGTTAGTTAGCTGTATTGTTTGAGTTATTGTGGCTTAAATCAAAAGAAACCAACTGCGGTTTGATTGATATTATTGGAATGCACAATAATAAATTCATTTTGCACTACTATTATGGCCAAATCTACTCATCTAAACAGGATTTAGTTTTAAATGAAGAGTTTATGAGTGATATCATGAACAGCACTGAATATATTCACACACTGATTGCTGTATACAGTGCATGGACACTGTGTCAGATCTTCTCAAAGCCACTGTTTGATTTCCATTGACTGTGTCATTATCTCTTGAGAGTCTGAAATATGTTTTTTTTTGTCAAACTATTATCATTCACATGTTTTCAGCAATGGCAGCATGTGTTTGTGGCCTTACTGAAGATTTGATGACAGATTTTATTCAACATGTAAAAGTGCCCTGAGGAAAAGTTCATCCGATTTTCACTAGCAGTGAATGAATAGGATTTTAAAGTATAATCAAATAGACTGTGAGTAGGCTATATAAAACTATAAATGTTGACATGAATTCATGTATTTTATAGAAACATTAAATTAATCAAAATCATTTTCAAGAAAAAAAAAACATGTTGCCATGACTTACAGTATATATAGGCCTACACTGTAAAGAATTCTGCCGTAATTTGACGGTAAAACACTGGCAGCAGGGTTTCCAGTTGTAAGGTAATTTTATGGTTTCAATAATTTACGGCTTTCTGTAAATTAAAGGTAAAGTACTGGCAGAAGGGTTTCCATCTGCTTACCGTAATTTTACAGTTTTATTAAATTACATATTTTCAGTAGATTAACGGTAAAAAACTGGCAACGGGGTTTCTGAATGAATGCTTTTTATTTAACTAAATTAAACAACAGATTGGCAAAGATGAGAAGAGGAACCATAAAATTACCAAACAGATATTGTGCAAAAAGGACCACGTCTATAGACATATTTAAACAGTTTAAAATTTATTATTATTTCTCCAAAAACAGATATTGTGCAAGAAGAACAGTCTATAGACATATCAAAAAACTTCTAAAACAATACAAAACTTGAAATTAATTGTTTTAATAAAGCTTGAACAATAAAAAACTTTAGAAAAACTTGAAATTAATTGTTTTAATAAAGCTTGAACAGGCAAAGAACATTCCACCATCTGTGACCAACTCCACATGCAGGTCTGGTAGTCTGAAAGATAAACAGAAAAAATACTTTAAGCAGAGTGTCTAAAGCAGGGATCTCCAACCCTGCTCCTGGAAAGCTACAGTCTTGTCCAAAAACACTCACTGATATTAAAGGCATTGTGTTTATGATGTACTTTAAATGTAAAGTTTTGAAAGTGGGTTTATGTATAATAAACAATAATGATTTGTATTCCCTGGCTTTAACACAGTCTGAATTTCATTAATTTATATCTGAAGGGATTTGACGTTACCTCAGGTAACAGTCACTTTACGCCAATTTACAAAGTGTTCTTGGTCTTGCTAACTTACAAAAACATGCCACACATGAAATATATTCTGCTCACACACACAAAACTGTATTTTTAACTTTAATTGAAGTTATTAAGTAAATGATGATGTTATATCGACGTTATACTGCACGTGGTTGGCGCCAATTTAACGAAGCAAGCTGCCAGTCTGACTGTATTTGCAACAAAAACGTTTGTGTGGAGACACAAAACTCACTTAATAATCAAACGAACGTATCTTGAATCCCATAAATTTCTTCAGACGAGACTTGAAATGAAATGTGTGCAGCTACGAATTCCATTTCACTCAAAACCGTGAGGTAGTGATGGCCGTGTCACTCTGACTAGAATTAATTTAGCAGGTCATCCCCTCCCCACCACTTGTGCTCTTGAGTGAGAACACAAGCGCTGGGGGGGTTAGCAAACGTGGCCAAAACACGCAAATTATAAACAGACTCTACAAAATAATTTAGCGAACAACACACATTTCAGACTTTCCTTGATATTTGCTGACTATTATGAAAGAACAAATGATGCAATCAAATAAAAGAATCACTCTCACAGTTTGTTATTGTGCACAGGTAAAAATTAACAAATAAAATAAAACAATTAAGCAACTAGACTTGTTTAGTTTCCCACGATCTCCTACGTGTAAATAGCTTCAATTTAAATCTGTAACGTTACTGCAATAACTTCCAGTCGAGGTGCGTCGCTGATGGCAATTATCTACCAGTTTTCCCCTTCCGCACCGCATCTACTCATGCTTCCTGCTCGTCAGTGGTGGCAAAGTTGAGAACTCTCAGGTTGTCTGTCAGTCTGAAACAGGTAATTCACGCCATGCAGCTCAGTCAAAATATATAATTAAAAATCGTTTTTCGAAGCGCAAGATAATAAAATAATAACAAATAAATACACTTACCTTGAACAGTGTCTTGGAAGAGGGCCGTTTCCTGTAACGTACTTGTTGACTTGTGAAACGTCATCTGTAAATTAGCTAACGTTAGTTGCGCAAGTAACGTTACTGTTGTCATCGAGCCAAGAGCTTCAAATTATGACTGTTATTGTGTCACAAAATGTAATTTTAAGAGTTCTTTAGAATGTATGTGTATAATGTTCAAATCTGCTGTCGTTTAATAAAGATAGCATCTATTAAAAAAAATCTCCAACGTTTTCAGACACATGACCTCCGGGGAATCACCCGGCGCTCTGTGCTCATGCACCCCGCCCAACGCAGCCTCACCTCGGCAAGTCCTTCTGAAAATCACCGCTGGCTGTGATGTCTCTGTTAAAGGGATATTTCAGAGGCAGACCAAAATAGCACCATGTTTTACCTGTCTCAAGGCACCAGGTGTATATGGGCTTCTTTTTTCTGATGAATACATTCTGAGTTATAATACCATTTAGCCTTTTTCTTCCAAACTAAATTCTATAACACTGACTGTATTCGTCTGAAAATACACCTAGAATGCTTTAAGGGAGAGTACAACATAGGGTTGTCATGATCCCGCCTTCCTAGCGTCTGTGTCTCTTGTTCTGGCGGACGGGATGATGACAGCCCCACTTCTTGTGTTTGTGTTGGATGTCATGCGCTCTTTAGTCTTAGCCCCGCCCCCTTGTTTCCTTATTCATTATTTTACGCCCTACACCTGTCTCCCTCGTTACCTCTCCTTAGTTGCTTCCCTATTTAAAGCCTTTGTGTTTGCTGTCTTGTGCTGCACCGTTTTGTGACCCCCACCATCATGTTTTGTCTGCCCTGTGAGTTTATTTAGGTAAAATTGAGCTTTGTTTTTATCTTGTCATGTTTTGGTTCTGTTTCCCCCTCGAGGGATTTTTAGTTATGTTTTCATGTCTTATAAAATAAAGACTTTTTGGTTTAGAGCTGTCTGCATCTGGGTTCTGTCCATGAGTTTCATGACAGAACGGTGCAGCCAACAAAGAACCCAGCAGACAGCTCGCCTGGCACCTCTCCAGTCTGATCTCCCCGGGATCCCCTCCAGGGTTGATCTCCTCAGAGTCCCTCTCAAGGGTCGAGGCCATTGGGGTCCCTTTCAAGGGTCGAAGCCGTCGAGGTCCCTCTCCAGGGTAGATGTACCTTCCAGGGGTCGATGCTGCTGGGTTCCCCTCAAGGGTTGATGCCGCTGGTTTCCCCTCAAGGGTTGATGGCGTCGGGATCCCCTCCAGGGTCGATGCCACCGGGATCCACACCAGAGACTGCCCGTCTGTGGCCCTCCCTAAGTCTGTTCCTGTTTCTGGGCCTCCAGTGTGTGTTCCTGTCTGTGGGCCCCCAGGGGTCGTTCCTGGGTGCGGGCCCTCTGGTGTCTGTTCCTGTCTGTGGCCCTCCCGAGTGTGTTCCTGTCTGCGTGCCCCACAGGGGATGTTCCTGGGTGTGGTTCCTCTAGCATCTGTTCCTGCCTATATGTGCTCCTGTCACTGGGCCTCAAGCGTGTTCCTTTGGACATTTAGTTACTATTTTGCAGTGTTTTGATTCCGATTTTTATAATAATTGTTTTTGTTTTTGTCGTGTTTCCCCTTGGGGCCACCAGGTGGTGTCCCTTGGGGGAGGGGTTCTGTCATGATCCCGCCTTCCTAGAGTCTGTGTCTCTTGTTCTGGCGGACGGGATGATGACAGCCCCACTTCTTGTGTTTGTGTTGGATGTCATGCGCTCTTTAGTCTTAGCCCCGCCCCCTTGTTTCCTTATTCATTATTTTACGCCCTACTCCTGTCTCCCTCGTTACCTCTCCTTAGTTGCTTCCCTATTTAAAGCCTTTGTGTTTGCTGTCTTGTGCTGCACCGTTTTGTGACCCCCACCATCATGTTTTGTCTGCCCTGTGAGTTTATTTAGTTAAACTTGAGCTTTGTTTTTATCTTGTCGTGTTTTGGTTCTGTTTCCCCCTCGAGGGATTTTTAGTTATGTTTTCATGTCTTATAAAATAAAGACTTTTTGGTTTAGAGCTGTCTGCATCTGGGTTCTGTCCATGAGTTTCATGACAAGGGTTATTTTGTTTCACCCCTGAAAAATCCCTTTAAATAGGGGATATTAATTCATTTTGGGTGTATCTAATGGTAACATTTTTCGTCTACGAAATATAATAAATTATTTGTCCCTGGGGAAATTGTTTTGACTGAGGGCAAAGTTAAATTGTATAACTTGTATATTTCTTACTGTGCAAACTTCTTTTACTTTTTAATAAAGGATTGTGTTAATTATCACAGTAATATTTTGAATTACTCTGTTTAAATGTGAATCCAAATTAAATAAAGATTAAAATGAACTCTGAATGCCTTTGTTTGCTATACAGCAGTTTACGGTTGAATGCCGTAAACAGATTTACGGTTGAATTTTCTAATTTTACTAGTGATTAATTAATTTACAGATCAATGGCTGTAAATGTACATTATTAAACCGTTTTTTTTTAATAACAGTATTTTGCCATTGAAATTGACCGTATTTTTACAGATATTTTTTACAGTGTATGTATTACATGTACATGTAGCCTTTCTTGACCACGAGATAAAAAAAAATTCTGCTGACATCTCTATTAGCTATATCTCACTTTACAGGTGAGTTCCAAGGTACAACAGAAGTACTCTTCGCGAATAACTTGATCTTTGATGGTGTTTAAGATAAACCTCTCCAGTATCTCAGATCTAGCTCATCTCCAGAGAACACCAGTTCAGAACACATTTCATCAGCTGTCCGGCATTCACACATGTTCAGATTGTGTGCTGATATCAAGACACAATTGTCAGGCCTTAGGTGAATTGTTGTTGTACATCAGAGACACAGTGATGTTTTGGATAAAACCTTACAATAAGGTGCTATTCGTTTACATTAGTAAATGCATTAGCGAACATTACCTAACTTTAGTTTTTCAGCATTTGTTAATCCTTGTCAATGTTAGTTCATGTCAATATAGTTATTCATGTTAGTTTATGGTGCATTAACTAATGTTAACAGTGACAACTAATAATGTGTTAGTAAATTATGAAATTAACATGAAATAATATTAATAAATGTTATTGTTCATTGTTAGTTCATGTTAGCTAATGCATTAACTAATTGTTAACAAATATCACCTTATTGTAAAGTGTTTTTTATTCCTATCTTGCACAAACAAACAAGGGAAATAAAATTAAATAACAAAAAATGGAAAAACTATCCAAATAAAAATGGCAAGTGACTGATGATACATTACGCTGTCCTACTGTACGTTTAATATTTATCTCATGAAGGGTACATAGGTGTTCAATAAACCCTGTTATTGTGACGGAAGTGCAGGAAAGAGGAACGGTGGATGAAAGCATGGCCCAATTGCATAAACTTAGCCGCCAAGTTAAGACAGCGTGTTAACAACTTAGTCTCACTGAGCAATCAGTTAGGACTAATCAGTCTTACTTTTCATATTTCAATTAGTCCAATCTACCTTTGTTGTGTAACTGATTTAAAGAAGGTATGACCAGCCAGGTCTTGAAGAAAAAAATGAGATGACTAACTTGTAAGACTTGTCTAAGCAGTTTATGCAACCGGTCATGCAGGACTCGTCTGTAATGGATGGTTGATAGAGTTCAGTTCAGTGATGTTAGATTGGCAAGGCATGAGTCACATCGGTTCTATAGGCGAGAAATTACACCCTATGGCGCCTATCTGTAATTGCATGCATGCACTTTATTGCTGTAGGTTCGATGTATGCTTGTGTTGAAAATTCAAGGACACCCAGTGATGGCATGGGGAGCTAACGTGTAATTTATACATTTAAAGCATATTTAAAGCTTGCATATATATTCATAGAACGGCATGCATGAACATGTAAGCTCTCTTCAATACAATCTCCATAAAAATGGTTGGCGGAGGTCTGAACCTAACGCCCAGTGATGCCAGCATGGTTTCAGAAAAATGACAACATCGGATAGATGTTTTATTTATTTATTTCATTTGATTTTTTCAGTTCTAGCCAACAGTGAGTGTATTTGGTTGGTTATAAATAAGTCAAGCTTGGTGGACGGTGTCTGTGTGCAAGTAAAAGGTCAGACATTGCCGTTATCAATAATGTAAAGAATTCATCTGCCTCAGGCTGAAACTCATGTTGAGATCATCATTTACAGAGAGACAAATAAATGCCAGCTCAAAAAGACATTTGTCAGTTTGAAATGAAAGCAGAGCCCCTGAGTTTATGCCAGTCGTGAGACAGTTTTTCTTTTGTTTTGTTTTCATCAGTGACAGTTGAAAATAACACTGTGTTTTGTGTTTCTGGTGTAAATTATATATATATATATATATATATATATATTTGTACTTGGGGATATGTGTGTATGAAATTGGTAGGAAAATATGTGTATTGTGCATTGTGATTGTGATATGTGTAAGTGGTACAGTCTGTGGAAACAAATTTCCTCTTTGAGGACAATAAAGAATGAATCTGACTCTGAATCTGAATCTTTCTCCCTGCTGAATAAAACTAGATACATTATCACAGAAAAATGGCTATAGTGGGAATTGTATTGGTTTTACTGGTCTACACTGTTAATGTGTTGGGTTCTATAGTGGGATGTTATCTGTCGAATGGGAATTAACACCATTAAATCTCACTGTGTTTTGTAATTGTTTTAATAATAAACTGCTGATGGTTCATAATGCTATTTGAAAATGGTTTCTAATGGTTTCTATTACAGGGCAGGTGTGTCACTTCTGCAGGGTTCAAAAGGTACATTTTGTAAATCCTGCCAAGGGTGTTTGGTTTGAGGAATTTTATAGGTTATAAAAATGCAATGTAATACTATGAAGCTGTATTTTGCATATTAGCTGCTACATAGTGACTATTTTTATTGGCGGGTTTTTGTAGGCTTAGCTGAAACTGTGAAAGTGTTCTTTGTGAAATGTCATGTTATCAAGACGCTTCAGTATATTAAATCTCAAGTTTAAATTTGGCTGCGGTGAATTCACATTATGTTCTGTAGTTAAAACTGTAAATTTTGGCTTTATATGTCTGTAGAAATTTTTCTTCTGATGTACAAGTTGTTGGAAACATGCATTCATGTTTGCATGTTTGGTGTTTTTTTAATTATTTATTTGAATCAATATCGAAAAATTAGCTAAAGTTTTTTACCTCAGACTCTATTAAGCTCACATAGTGGTCTTCAAATAGCACTGGGAACACTGCAGACCGGCATGTCAAAAAGGAACATAATACAATGTGATAAAAAGGCAACAAAACATAAGAGAAACTCAATTATCCACATCACCGTGCTGCAGTAAACCTCATTTTACTTTGGGACTTGCATCTAAACAGCTTGGATGTCAGTCAAGCTATCGCACCTAAAGCCCAGAATCCTTTGTGACACTAGGGATGCCACACTGCTGCCCGAATTTACAAAGCCAATAGAGATACTGAGAGTAACTGTGAAGAATCCTGCGTGTTGTAGAATAATGAATACCCATTGATCCACTGAGACTGGACCTCTGCAAACTTTTATTCCCACATTCCAATCTTCTCCTGTCGGAGAGGGAACAATCCATTCTTGAAATAACTCCTGACTTGGCAAAGTGTGCTAGTCCACCTTAGATCAATGCCAAGAGTGATGCATCTCTCCTCTGGGTCAAACATGCCATGTCTGAGCTCACAGGTCATGCAACTTACACACAAACATTATTCTGGGAAAAGCATAGCTGAGGAGTTAAATAAAAAATGATACATTTTGTAGAAATAAATACCCAAACAGTACCCCCGTGGCTGGTAACATCTGATTTCAGAACAATGACCATTAATATTGAGTTTATAATCTTCTAGAAAGAATTTTTCACTAGACTCTACAATATGGCTGCAGGGATTGCTCCCATTCAGATACAAGAGCATCAGTGTGGTCAGGTGCTGATGTTGGGTGATTAGACCTGGCTCACAGTCAACCTTTCAATTAATCCCAGAGGGCTTCACGTCTGGGCTTTGTGCAGGCCAGTTCCTTTATGCCATAATCTCAATAAAACGTTTGGTAATGGATTACGCTTTGGCGCTGGAGCATTGTCGTGCTGCAAGAGAATTTGTTTGTCAATGCACCTGCTGGGTATAGTCCTGATGAGTGTAGCTGAAACAGCCAAACCAGTTAATTAGAAAGGGGCGGTCATGTACTTTTGGCCATGCAATGTACACAACACAAGTGGGCATGATGCATTCATCTTTTTGTTGTTTGCCATAATGCTAAAAGCTGGATTCCAGTCATTGAACACTGTGCAAACAATCATCCGTTTCAGCACCCTTCGAAAGGGAACGTGCATCAAGAATGTGGACACCAAAGTAAAAATCTTTAGTCTTTAGCAACCTTTCACAATTACCTTTCCACCCATAAAACTGGCTATATTGATCTAAATGGGAAGTGCATAGTTGGACCAAAGATTTTATATTGTATTCAACTCCTTCATTTGATTCCTTTATTCTCCAAATCCACTTCATCTCTGCAGGTTTCGGGAGGGCTTGAGTCTATCCCATCATCTTGGGCCACAGGCAGGGTACACCATGGATAGATGGTATTCTACTATCCAAACCCTAATACAAGATATATTAAAAAAATCTTTACTCCAGTTAAAATCGGAAATTCTGCCAAATGGCTCATCGACATTCTGGTGATACAAAAATGTTCTTCTTTCATGTCCAGGCTTGAAGGAAATGCATGTGTCTGCGAATTTCTCAAACCTGTTTAAAGAGGTAATGAAATCTTGTTGCAACAGCTTGGATGATTACAATGTTTTATTTAGGCTGGAACACCCCCCCCCCAAATACTTTACTCTAGCCAACAATGAAAAATCCATCCACCTCTGCCATGAATAATCTTGACAAAAAGGCAAGTTAATCAATTTGAGATAGAATTGTGAATTTGTAAACTGTTGCAGGGCTCAGGAATTTACTTCATCATCATTTCCAGCTATACTGCAAAGAGGGAAGCACCTTTGTGCTTTTAAATATGACGTGGACCAAATATGTTTGGTCGAACCACACGGTAATCAGGTTAAATATGAAGGTTAATGACGAGGGGGTGAGGTCAGAAGATGAGAAGGAAAGGTATGTTCTGCTCTTGCCCTTTGGCAAGCTATTAATAAAACAGTCTATTTTCCAATTCATAATAAATACAATGGTGTGTTTTCATCAGCTTTCCGATTTCCCAGAATCAGGTCAGATGAGCGTAAGAGCAGATGACAGAAGCAGAAAGGATCTTCACTACTCCGGATCTTCTGTTATATTATGAAAGGGCTTAAAGGTGGCTTTTATTACAGAGGACAGTGCAACTTTATTTATATAGCGCTTTTTACTACATGAGACATATTGGCTATAAGCAAAACAATTAAAGTTGTACCTGTAAAAACAAGAAAAAGGTGAAAACACAGAAGACAGACATACCCACATACAAAACACTCCACACACACAATATGCACACGTACTAATAGACATAGACACATGCACACACACACGTACACAGACAAGTACGCACACACACACACAAGCACGCACAGTGAGAGCACACATTTAAGATAAAGCAGAGAGAATCACAGGTCAAATATAACAGACTATAAATTCCTATATGCAATATTAATTAAGTAAAACTTTAAAATTCTAAACTACAGTAGGCTATATCTGTACCATAATAATCTACAAATAAAAATATTGAATGATTTTTTGAGTGGCTGGATTTAGGGGGAATTCAAACTAATCAGGCATGGCAAATATATTATTATCTCATTCTGTACATACATTACAGCATAACCACAGAATTTTAGAAAATATTATTACACCATAGGGTTGGAGGGTTATTTTGAGTCACTATTTGTGATGACTTTCACACAAGCATCTCACCACAAAATATTTCTGCTGTTATCTTCCTACAGACACCTCAACTGCAGATCTAAGAAAATTTTGGGATGTTTTTAGCAAAGTCTGCTAGATCCTGCAGAGGGACAATAGCAGTGGGAGGAGTTTGAGATTTGATCGGGGCAACATGTAGAGCAGGATTTTCTGACACAAGACACTGAGTTCTGTGTTCAGTCACATCATGCAGCTTTGTTGTGATCTCAGTAAAGGAGCGCAGATGGCGGATTCCACACAGGTTACACAACAAGCTCGAGCGGTGTAAAGTTACTGATGTTTTACTGTACATGTCTCCAAACACTTCCTCGGGATCAGATGTTGGTATTCAACAATTAACTGCACACATATTTATTCACAAGCTTGAATTCTATATGCATGTGTAACTGTTTCAACTTTAATCTATTCTGAAACTATATTTTTCATCTACAGTTCTTGTTTTGAGTTGAGTTATAGGGGTGGTTTCCCGCACAGGGATTAGTTTAAACCAGGACTAGGCCTTTGTTAAATTTGTATGTGCAAGTCGTTTTAAAAGAACATACCTTATAAAAACATTACTGGTGTGCATCTCGAGACAAAATAAATGCACTACAATATTTTAAGATATGTCAGTGTGAGTTGTTTTCAATCAAGACACCTGTAACATTTGAGTTAGTCTGAGACTAGTCTTAAACCCTGTCCGGGAAACTGCCAATAATGCTTATTAAGACAAAGCAGGAAAGTTATTGTTTTCTCATCAGATACAGTATATGCTCCGGATGTAAACCAGGGTAGTATTTTACTGTGAGGGCTACTAATAAAAAAATGTATTCCAAAAAATGTTCTTCATCTCGAAATGTTTTTAGCAACATACTGATAATAGTTTAGTATATGTTTAATATAAATTCTTTGTCATGGTCCTACGTTCTTGTTTATGAATTCCTAGTCATGTGGCAGGATCGGGACTATGGGAGCCAAATCCTGCCAAATTTAAATAAATAAATTAAACGATGAACATGAAAATGAAAACCAGATTAGCAATTTCATTATACACAACTGTGTGCACAATATGTGCCAAAATGAAAAATAAAATGAAATTATTTTATTTTCATTTTCATTTTTACACTGACAATGCGTTGATATCCTGTCAAATTGATATTTTGCTCTCGTGATACCATAAGCGAATTGTTCTGCGCACCGCGCGTGTGAAGTTAAACACACCTTATCAACCTCAAACCGAACATTAGGATGGGTTCTATTGTGCTGAGAAAGATCGCTTTGTTTATGTTTTCTTAAAAGCAGTCACAGTGTAATGACGATAGCGTGCTCGGGTGCGGATGGTAATGTACAGTGTGAGCGCAGGTCAGCGGTGGAGTGAGAACAATCGCGCTCCGGCATGTTTCAGGGCACGCTCTCAGATACAGGCTCTCCAATGCTTTAGTTTGTTCGTCTGTTAACTTATCAGAGATGCAGAACACCACACAACAACTTTTCGGTATTGCACCAGGCACAGTCATCGTGATCATTACAAAACTATAAAGGCCAAGCGCCTGACAAGGTCTACACACGTTCGTTCGAATAAACGGATATGACGTTTTTGTGGGCATTCCCAGTAATGCAGACGCTCGTCCACACCCACTAATTAACATGTAATTTGCATGACTGTGAACAAGAAAATGAAAACGAAAACGAAAATGAAATTAAAGAGAAGAGAAGAGAAGAGAAAATAAAATGAAAATCAAAGTTTACATTTTAATTTGAATTGTGTCAGTATTATTGCGTGAACATTAATAAAACCTTTGTAAAAAATGTTTTTACAATTTCTTTTTCACATTTGCCTTTTCATTTTCATATTGGCAGTCTTGCCTCGAGATTTTAGTGAAAATGAAATGTCAAATCACCAATTGCATTGTCTTTTTCAATTTGACAGGGACAACGCATTGTCAGTGTAAAAATGAAAATAAAATAATTTCATTTTATTTTTCATTTTGGCACATATTGTGCACGCAGTTGTGTATAATGAAATTGCTAATCTGGTTTTCATTTTCATCGTTTAATTTATTTATTTAAATTTGGCAGGATTTGCCTCCCATACGGTACAGAGCCCTTAGGTTTTATGTGAAAGCCATGAGTTGTTTATGTTCTTTACTTCTCATGTGTTTTCTCGTGTCTCGTCATTGGCCCCGCCCTTCTCGTTTCATGTATTTCTTCCCTGCCTTGTCTAATGTTTCTCACCTGCCCTGTGTCATTATCCCTCTTTTGTCTTGCCCTATTTAATGCCCTCATGTTTCTTTGTCCTGTTGCTCGTGGATTTCGTTCTGTATGTATGTGATGTAGCCCGTGTTTGTATGTTACCTCGCCCTTACCTTGCCCTCGTGTTTCCTGTGGACTTATTATTTATTATTCAATGGACCTTGTTTTGTTTTGTCCCCTTTGTGGGAGAGTTTTAGTTTTTGATTCTTGTTTCGTTTGTCGTGTTTTCCCCATCGTGGGTTTTGTTTTGTTTGTATTTAATTAAAGTCTTTTGTGTTATTCCTCTACTGCTGCCTGCGCTTGGGTTCTTCCGCCACGCTCTCCGTGACATTCTTCTTATTATTATAAGTGTTGGATGCATTTTAAACCAATGTGAATTGCTAGACTTGTACACAAGCAATAAGAATAATTAAGTAATATTACACACCTAGTTTTTACCACACTCTAAATGAAATTATAAGGTTCCCAAAAAGTTATTTGTCGGGCATATGGTTCCATGATAAACCATTAACATCCACAGAATGTTTTTGCTGCACAAAAGCAGTGAATGGTTCATCACACTACAAAAGACAAACAAACTAATAAATAGTACATTTAAGGTTCTTTAAAAAATGGTTCTTCTGTGGTATCGCAGTGAAGAACCCTTTCTAGCACCTTTATAGTGTATACAGTATTTAAATACATAAAGGTATTATATTATTGTATTTTACTGCATATTCGTATTTGATCACTTCCTATTCTTATATGCACTATAATGAGTTTTTTAATGCTTCCTTTGTAGTTTAACACTCAAAAGTGACTATCGTGTTAACCATCGCAACCAGTAATGACAAAGTCAGCACAGCGCGCATCAGCGCCCTCTGTCTTTTCAGGAATTGCGAGTCTCGGGCTGCCTGTATGTGGACTCAGCCAATCTGAATCCCGTGACGACGAGAGAGGAAGGATCCCAATATTTAACACACAAGGCACTGATACATCTACACCTGTCACTGACTGCTCCTCGTGAAGAACAACTACGAATGCACTTTATCTCTCTCTTCAAATGCTGAAATCAGTCAGCCACGGCACAGGACTGCTCCTGAGATGTGAGATCCGCGCCGCTCTTCGTGTTTTCTTGGGACATTTATCAGATTCGCGTGCGTTTGGCGCAAAAAGCGCGTGGAGAGATGGACTGCACGGACGTGTTTATAATGCACTGAACCTGTGAGGATGCGCCAGGACACCTGATTTTCATTTAAATCATCTGCGTTACTCTCAACTATGCCGAAAATAAATATTTATTGACACATCTGCACACCGGGATGCAAAAGAAGATCTCGCACCAATTTGAACATGGATCTCCCATCATAAGGATTACACTTCATGGATGATATTCTTCAAAGGACCACTTTGAATCTCCTTTATTGTAGTAGTATATCATACCGTGACTCCCAACAGCCACTTTTTAATGCGCTTTAGATATTGTTCGTGACAATAAAGATGATCCTCTTCCGCAGATTTCGCGTGCTGATTTTATTGGTGTTTCTCGTCGCATGCACCATGCACATCATGATAGACCTGTTACCCAAGCTGGAGAAACGCGCGGCGGGACCTGGCTCCGGCGCGACAGGAGCGGGGGCCGGCTGTTCGTGCATTCACAGCCCGCCCGAGGATCCTCGATCCTGGGCCAAGCAGCGCGCCAGAGCCGCCGCGGCGGAACCGGGCTGGCCTAATAAGCACTCTTTAAGATTACTGCAGGATTTCAGCAACGAGCCCAACTCCAACCTCAGCTCGCATTCGGTGGAGAAGGGGACCGAGAGAGGAGAGCCTGTGAAGCAGGGCGTTGAGAAGCGAGTCTTGATGAAGGATGCGGCGGCTGGACCGAGGAGAGCTGTCCAGGGTTCCTCCAGACTGAAGGCGCTCTATGCGCATCCTCTCTATAATTCTGATGTGCCTCAGCTCTCGGATGATGACACCTTATTTAACCTCAACAATGACATCAGATTTTATCCCAAAACTACTGGAAACCAAGAATGGCAAGTACCGCTTTAAGTGCATAATAGTGGGAAAGAGCATTTACAGGACTACAAGTCTGTTGTTTGTCAAACTAATAAAGCGTTACATGGATACATAAAGAAAAACATTCAAGATGATACCTTTGATTTTTTCCCAAAGAAACCAACAATAGCACTACTGTAGATGATAATAGTGAGAGCATTTATACAAGTGAATTACCATTTAATTCCTATTTCTTGGTTATTAATTATTAATAAATACATGAAAATATTTAGAAATTCTTAAATTGAACACATTCTTTTCAGTGAGTAATGACTATTTGTATCCCAAACCATCCAGCCTTTCAAAGTACTGTACTACTTCAAAACATGATTAAGAATAAATCTAATTTTTTATTAAAATATACTGAGAAAATATAAAGAAAAGAATTGAGGATGTCGGCTCTGATTTTAAACCAAAAAAGCGTGACACCAAGAATGACAGGTTAACTTTAAAGCAGAGCTGAAGACATGTGGTTACTTAGCGTAAAAGCTCCAGTTGTTTGTGTCTCAATGAGTGATGATTTTTTGTATTCCAAACCAGGTCTCCAAGTCTGGCAGGTAAAACCGGACCAAATACATGTAGTCTATTCAAGTCCATTCAATATCCCAGTTTGCATTTACATTTAAAAATCATAAAGATGTTTTGTTAAAACATAATTGAAGATAAAGCATAGAAGAATCCCAGAAGAACAAGAAAAATCGTTACAGGGAAGTGTTTATTTTTAAATCTACAGTCATAATAAAAAAGGAACATGTTTGGAAAAACATGCAAGTGTTGGGTAATTGAATTTCAACTCATTTCCCAACTCATACTGACTCATGGCGAGTGTTAAAAGCTTTGCTGTTTGAACTCATCTGTGTTCCTGTGATGTGTTGTTTTCCTACGAGCCGTCACATGCATTTAGCTGAAGAGGTTTCGTTGGTGTCGTGACTTTTGTAGCTCTTGCGTCCTGTCTTTATCTTCTTGACTCGGCTGGCGTTTGCGTCCTCCAGGGATGTCTCAGGGATAGCTTATTCACTCTCTGCCTGTTAGCCATGCCTGAATTACCTAAACATAGCTTTTAACCATGCCTGAGTGACCCTGACATTGCCAGATAAAACTAAACATGATAATCTCTTTTAACGCTTTATTTGTATTTTCTTTGTGAATTTATGTGACCTTGTTAACCTTCATGAAAAAATGATGTGACAGAACTCATGTATTTTTTGTGGTTGTGTTGTTGTGAGGTCAGAGGCTTTAGGGAATCACAGGACTTTCAGCTAAAGTGATGCATTAAGTCGTTCGGATGGCCATCATAGTATTTTCTGTGCGTGGCATGAGTTCAGAAGACAATTTGTTTTCAAAAAGCACCATCGCCTGCACTTCACAGTCAACAAACATTACTAAATTTTCAAATTCAATAGAATCATAATTTCTCAAGATTACACAAAAAGCTCGGAAGAATTGAAACACCCATTTAGTGAGGAACTTTATTCCGGCGTGTTTATTGGGTATTTTAGACAGTTTGTTTACAATTCTGTTTGGGATTATAATAGAATTGAAAGTTGTGCATCTCATTTGATGTGGTTAATTATTGTACTTATACTGTACTAAAGTAAATATATGTTAAAGCTGTAATCCATATTTTTGCCTCTATATCGCCCGCTATGTTTGAGACATAAAATTGCAGTTTACTTTACATACTTAAAGGGATACTTCACCCAAAAATGAAAATTCTGTCATCATTTACTCGCCTTCGAGTTGTTCCAAATGTGTATAAATGTTTTTGTTCTGCTGAACACAGAGAAAGATATTTGGAAGAATGCTTGTATCCAAACAGATTTTGCCCCCCATTGATTCCCATAGTAGGAAAAAATAATACAACGGTAGTCAAAAGTGCCCCAGAACTGTTTGCTGTCCTACATTCTTCAAAATGTCTTCTTTTGTTCAACAGAACAAAATAAAATGATAAAGTAATTTTTCCTATTATGGTAGTCAATGGGTGTTGAGATCTGTTTGGTTATAAGCATTCTTCCAAATATCTTTCTCTGTGTTCATCAGAACAAAGACATTTATACACATTTGGAACAACTCGATGGTGAGTAAATGATGACAGAATTTTCATTTTTGGGAGAAGTGTCCCTTTACCCAGTTTAATGTCAAGTGACTTGCGTTGCGAATCATAGTAAGGGACACCTTTATTTATTCTATTTATGTATTTGCTCAACTGATTTTTGTTTATTTTTATTCGGAAAAATGGATTGCAGCTTTAATGGAAACCAATTTAATCCACGGACTTGTGGTTTTCTTGTTGTCAGGCAGACAGGCATTACTGACTAACATCCTCCGTTGTCCTTTACCGACAGGCACAACGATGGGAATGAGGAGGAGTACAGTCCGACGGGGGAGGCCACTGCTGTGTCATACCCCAACTGGCTTCGTTTCCACATCGGGATTAACCGCTATGAGCTCTACTCCAGACACAACCCCATCATTGATTCTCTGCTAAAGGACCTGGTAACTCAGAAGATCACCAGCGTAGGTAAGTTTGCCTCATAACCTGTTCCTGTTTTGTTGTCATAGCCCAACCGAAGGCACTAGACTGTGTGCTGTCATCTGAAAAGCAATTTTTGCCAATTGCTTTAGAGGCATTATGGGAATGGCACGAGCCAACTAGGTCAGTGGTGTGCCGAGTGTAATTGCGGTTGAATAACAATGAAGTTTGAGGGCTGGAGGGGCTGTAGTGCGCTGTTGTGGCGTGTGTGTTCTTGAGAGAGTGCATGAAGGCTATTGAAACCTGATTTATTTTAGAACATTTGAAAAGAGGTACTTATGGAGACACAGATCAAACATCTAAGAACCACATTAAAACTCGTTCAGATTAAAAATAGCTTCAACATTCACTTAATTTAATTATTAACATAATGTTAGGAAAATTTGTCTCCAGACTACGCAGTAATAAAATCACACTTATCGGCAACATTTTGGTAGCAGGGGTTGCAAAAATTGGATACCTAATAAAAAATATATGTGAAATTAAGCAACAGATATAGCACTTAGTTTGACCTTCTGGTTGACATTTAGAAGCCGCTCCATTCACTTAAACTTTGCAAAAAAAGACACTATTCATGAAAAGTGCCATTGGAATGATTTTATTCAGGAGTTCGGTGTGGTGCACAGAAAGAGTTTCGTGTAGACGTATGCAGGCACTCAATCAACTGAGCTATCTATTAAACATCAGAAGCTATTTCTGATAGGGCAAAATCGTGGCAGAAGTAACACACACATCCTCTCATCCCCCCGAGAGTCTGTGATTGACAACAACTCTTCCTCCATTAGTCTCTAAAAGTCCATCTCAAGATCTCATGTGACGTCTCCAGTACTGAACACATCAGTCCGCATTATAATACACACTCCAGTGTCTCACTTCATATAGTACCTTTTAATATGGTTGATTCAACCTAATAACATTGGTTTGCAGCAGATGGCAAAACTTATTTTAGTTAACAATTAGAAATTCTCACTTTTTAAAGTGTGGTTCACTACAGCCTCTGGAACAAATCTCGTCTTGTCTGAGGCGGATGAAGATTAATTAAAGTTATACATTTGTGAATTACGTTGTGTTGTGATCGCAGCACTTTTAAAAATTAGACTAATTTAGCATCTGGCTGGCAACCTTTATCAGAAGTAGATGAATTTAATCAAGTAAACAGAGTGGTCCTCTGGGGTTTGAAACAAATCATAAGACGTGCAGTTCAACTTGTTTGTGTTTTTGTAGACCTAGACACACTTGATAATAAACCGAAGGCCTTTGGCAGAATGGATGCGTTCCAATTGACGTGTCTCTGCTCAACTGATGAGTACAATAAGACTGTACCACTGCAGAACTGCACAGGTGCCCTCCGGGGAAATATGATGCAGAAATGTTGGATTTCTCAACGTAAAGCCAGACCAGTCGTCCAATCTCATTAATCAGCCGTCCACCGAAAATAAATAAAACCTTTTCTGCTTAAAGTGATAGGTCACCCAAAAAATGAAAATTCTGTCATCATTTACTCACCCTCTTGTCATTTCGAACCTGTTTGACTTTTTTTCTTCCGCAGAACACAAAAGAAGATATTTTGAAGAATGTTGATAACCGAACAGTGGTGGCACCCATTGACTTCTATTGTATGGACACAAAACCAATGCAAGTGAATGGGGGCCAGATAACAACATTCTTCAAAATATCTTCTTTAGTGTTCTGCCGAAGAAAGAAAGTGATACAGGTTGGAAATGACATGAGGGTGAGTAAATGATGACAGAATTTTCATTTTTGGGTGAACTATCCCTTTAAGTCAGTATTGTGATTGTCATGTGCTGACCTGTTTGGATTTAGAGTTACAGTAATGAAATCAAAGGTGGGGTGAGGGCATGCACTGACAAAACCCCTCTTGAGGAACAGGCTCTGACAACAGACAGGAGTGTGTAAAGTAGTTGCGGTAAACATGACTTTCATCACCAAGTAAAGCAAATTTATTTGCACACAAGTGAGGGATTTATTTGTGATGAAACACTCTTAAAGGACTAGTCGAGTGTTACTGACTCGTTTTTTATTAATTTCGGAATATCTTTTAACTGTTCTATCTCCACAAACGTACACCAGATTTTCTCTTTCACTGATGTTCCAGCTTTGACACTTTGAGCCTATTTACACCTGGTCACTTCATTCATTTTCTTTGAACCGATAGACCGATGTATTTACACTTGGCCACGTAAATACGTCTCAGCTGAACGGATGTGAATCCGATCTTCTACAAAATGTTAGTGTAGCGTTGCTTGCTTTATGTTTGTATTTCTCAACACTGATTTTAAGCATGTTTGTGCTGTGTGTATGCCATCTTCAGTTTAGAAAGTTGTTTGGTTAAATGGTAAATTGGTGTTTATGGTGATATATGGTGAAATATGGTGTTTCCTTAACAGCTATGAAGTCAGGTGGCACTCAGCTGAAGCTGATCATGTCATTCCAGAACTATGGACAAGCCCTGTTCAAACCCATGAAGTAAGTGACACTGCTCTCTTTCGTAATGAACAAAATATGGGTCTGATGGATAACCAGTTTTTCCTCTGCATACCTTTGTTTCATGTGTACTTAATGGTTGTGGACTAAGCCTTTTATGATTCAACAACAACAACTACATGTGTTATGGCTGTTGGATTTGTACCAAGATTTATGGTACAGTTCACTGATAAAGACTGGTGCTTTTCACATTGGTACAATGTATGCTTAAAGCACTGTTCATGTAACCTTAAACCTTAGGGGTTTAACCCCTAAAAATGAAGAATTCAACATAAATTGCCTTGAAGTGCATAGTTTTGTTCAGTGCACTGACATAATTTTCACTAAAACAGGAAGTTAAGGCGGGGCATAACAGGTGTCTCCTCCCCTTTTCGTAATAGCCGATAGCATGTGTTTTATGTCACAGCTTGGAATCTTTTTTATTTTATTTATATTTTTTTATTTATTCGTTTAAGCTCAAAACAGAATGAACAATAACAACCATAACAGATAATAGAAACAGTATAAGTAAAAAAAGAAAAAGTAAAAGAAAGAACAAACGAAGAGAAAAAGTAAAACAATAGTCAAATAAAATAAAATAAAATAATAATAATAACAATAAAGCCAGGGGAAATATATAAATTAAAATAAATTAGAATCAAGAAAGAGGAAAAAAATATATTTTAACACAGAATCAAGTAGCATTATAAAAAAGCATAAATATTATACTTTAAACCTGACGTATATGATTTTACAGCTTTGGCATTACTAGAAGAGGAAATAGTTTCCAAATAACATTTCAAATCTCTACAAAAAATAAAGGTTTAATGGACAAAAATTTGCACTTATGTATAAAAAACTTAGCTAGGAAAATAAATAAATTTACTAAAAAGAATTGTCTTTTAAATTCTTATCGGAATTATAAAAAACTGCTTGGAATCTGATGAGAAGCAGAAGTGCAAAATGATGTCATAAAAATCGTTGATCCCTATTGGTGGAAGTGAAAGAATGTTTTCATCTTTCAAATATGAATGTTTCAATGTTTAAGAGTGAGGGCTGACACATTCATAGCAAAATCCAAACATCAATTGATTTTAAGGATGATTAGAGTAAATTGAGTAAGTTTTCGCAGTTGCGTACAGTGTTTGGACTTGGTCGACACTCGACAGCAGTTGGATCTGCAAGAGGGACTGTATGATCTTTCCTGTTGGGTAATGATCAGTCTGGTTTAAATGAACATTGCCAGGCTTGTTTAATTAAAATCTGCAAGACACTATTACAGGCTCTTGGGGATATACCAACAGTTGTAAGTTGTAACTACTTCACATGAAGCAGGGCTAAACAACAGTGTGTGTCTGCCATATATCGTCTGCAGAAACATCACTGCCTGGGCTACCTGACTCATTTGTCATCAAGTAATTGCTATTGGAAGCTTGATTGTTTCTGCCCAGGGGAATGCGCTTTCCATCGTTGTTTTCTTTGATTTTGTCTTGTCGCTGGCATCTGTCATTTCATCGTCATTCTTGGTGGGTAGAGGAACATAACACAACATCAGTACCATCAGTAGATGCGTGGTTGATTTACAACACAGTGGCTTATATTTGGATCAGAACTTAAAAATTAAATCAGGATAAAAAGCTGGTCTAAACTGGTGAATCAGTGTTTCTCTTGAAGATGGTTCACCAAGTATCAACAAAAAAATAAAGCAAATTCTGGTGATCAGTTATGCCAGTCTGTTTAGCAGGGCTTACACACATCTGTCTGCTATTTTACATTCAGCAGATTCATCTGCACTGCTCGTGTCTGTAAAGACCACTTAGCACCCTGCTGATAAGAACAGCAGAGACCAGCATGAATTCTCTTGCTGGTCCAAGCTGGATTATGCTGGTTCTGGGTTGCCACTGGGAAAGATATTCCTAGCTGATGAAATGTTTAACCAATTCCTATATATATATATACAGTGTATATACACTCACCTACAGGATTATTAGGAACACCATACTAATACGGTGTTTGACCCCCTTTCGCCTTCAGAACTGCCTTAATTCTACGTGGCATTGATTCAACAAGGTGCTGAAAGCATTCTTTAGAAATGTTGGCCCATATTGATAGGATAGCATCTTGCAGTTGATGGAGATTTGTGGGATGCACATCCAGGGCACGAAGCTCCCGTTCCACCACATCCCAAAGATGTTCTATCGGGTTGAGATCTGGTGACTGTGGGGGCCATTCTAGTACAGTGAACTCATTGTCATGTTCAAGAAACCAATTTGAAATGATTCGAGCTTTGTGACATGGTGCATTATCCTGCTGGAAGTAGCCATTAGAGGATGGGTACATGGTGGTCATAAAGGGATGGACATGGTCAGAAACAATGCTCAGGTAGGCCGTGGCATTTAAACGATGCCCAATTGGCACTAAGGGGCCTAAAGTGTGCCAAGAAAACATCCCCCACACCATTACACCACCACCACCAGCCTGCACAGTGGTAACAAGGCATGATGGATCCATGTTCTCATTCTGTTTACGCCAAATTCTGACTCTACCATTTGAATGTCTCAACAGAAATCGAGACTCATCAGACCAGGCAACATTTTTCCAGTCTTCAACTGTCCAATTTTGGTGAGCTCGTGCAAATTGTAGCCTCTTTTTCCTATTTGTAGTGGAGATGAGTGGTACCCGGTGGGGTCTTCTGCTGTTGTAGCCCATCTGCCTCAAGGTTGTGCGTGTTGTGGCTTCACAAATGCTTTGCTGCATACCTCGGTTGTAACGAGTGGTTATTTCAGTCAAAGTTGCTCTTCTATCAGCTTGAATCAGTCGGCCCATTCTCCTCTGACCTCTAGCATCAACAAGGCATTTTCGCCCACAGGACTGCCGCATACTGGATGTTTTTCCCTTTTCACACCATTCTTTGTAAACCCTAGAAATGGTTGTGCGTGAAAATCCCAGTAACTGAGCAGATTGTGAAATACTCAGACCGGCCCGTCTGGCACCAACAACCATGCCACGCTCAAAATTGCTTAAATCACCTTTCTTTCCCATTCTGACATTCAGTTTGGAGTTCAGGAGATTGTCTTGACCAGGACCACACCCCTAAATGCATTGAAGCAACTGCCATGTGATTGGTTGATTAGATAATTGCATTAATGAGAAATTGAACAGGTGTTCCTAATAATCCTTTAGGTGAGTGTA
>NC_079900.1:24783067-24809165 GCF_024868665.1 Triplophysa rosa
GATTTTTCTTTTATGCCAAAAATCATTAGGATATTAAGTAAAGATCATGTTCCATGAAGATATTTTGTAAATTTCCTACCGTAAATATATAAAAACTTTATTTTTGTGAGTGGATGGTCTGCCACAGTGCCCCTGATTAACAACTTCAAAGGCAATTTTCTCAATATTTAGATTTTTTTGCGCTCTCAGATTCCAGAGTTTTAAACGGTTGTATCTCAGCCAGATATTGTCCTATTCTAACAACTCATATATCAATAGAACGTTTATTTATTCAGCGTTCAGATTATGTAAAAATCTCAATTTCGAAAAATTGACCCATAAGACTGGTTTTGTTGTCCAGGGTCACATATATTACAGGTGATATTACAGTTATCTAAACTCTGAGGTAGGGCTGTGCAATTAATCGAAAATAATTGTAATCGTCAATTTTGGCCTCCAACAATTACAAAAACATAATAATCGACGTAAAACGATTATTGTGCCGCATTCCATTTTGCAAGGATCATCTCTTTTCTTGTGGTATAAATCCACAGCGCACCCCCTTCTTTTACAGTTGTTCAGCTGTGTTATGTCTTTACATTTATTTTTCAGTTGAATTCACAGTTTAAAAGCCACATTTTTTTTACTTTTTCTATGTTGTTTTAAAACTTAGTGAGTAATCATGTTAAATAATCGGGATCTCAATATTGGCCAAAATAACCGTGATTATGATTTTTGTCATAATCGAGCAGCCCTACTCTGAGGCAGTTTCCCAGACAGGGATTAAGACTAGTCCTAGACTAAAATAAATGTTAGAGCTGTTTAAACTGAAAACAACCTGACATATCTTAAAATCAAATCTAAATCAAATCTAAAAACGCACACATGATGGTTTTTTTTATAAGGCATGTTTGTAAAAACTACTTATTAAATATTCTAATTTAAAGGCGCAGTATGTAAAATCCTCCGCTAGAGGGCGCACATTCAAAAAAGATATGTTGAAAACAACGACAACGGCGTAGCTTGATGACGCTGTGAAGGAGTGTGGAATAATGGGAACTGTCGTCTTCAACTCCACCACTTATAATCAATCAGACGTGAATGAGAAATCACGTTTATGGATGATGTAAAGTAAGAAAGTTTTATAAATGTTGCGTTTGATTTTATTCCATTATAATGAATTAGACGCATTAGACGTAATTCATAAAATTAATTTATTACTATTTAGTCAGATGATCTAAAAATGCTTACTGCTTGTTCAGTAAATATATACATGACAATATATACGTGACACTTTGTCCTCGAGACTGTTGCCATGGTTTCTGCGGCAGTAAAAGTGGAATCCTAGGGTAACGCCAGAGACCGTGCTATTAGGGAGATGGTCTGGAGAAAGCGTAACGGCTTACACGAATCATGTGAGGCACCTCAGCCAATCATATAACAGCCTCTAGTCTCCTTTCCTGCATTCCGCTGAAGGTTCAAGGCTTTCCATCTAATGTCTTTGGTAACGCGGATATGACGCCATTGACAGGCGACTGCCAGACATGGTCCGTGTCACTGGTTAAAATGGCAATTTTCTCATGATTTATAAATAGTTGGAAACATTTGAGATATTGTAAGTACTCAACTGAACAAAATATATAACACTGGTTAGTGGTTATTATAAACTGCACCTGTAACTAAGGACTAGTCCTGGTTTACGTTATTCCCTGTCCGGGAAACCGCTCCTAGGACTTTTTAATGTTGTGTTAACTAACACATTTGTCTTGTTGTTTTGTGTTGGTTTATCAATTATATTGTTTGGCTCTACACAACAGTACGTATCATTTGATAGGCTTTCTGCCTTCTAACACTTTTTTCAAATGTGAGATGTTATTTCTAGACATTTAATTAGATGTGTCACATACAGTAACACATCTGAGATATTGCTCGACTTCACATCAGCGTTATATTCGTAACTAACCCTGAGAAAGTTATCGCACTCAGTTTATCATTTACCTGAGGAAATCGTGAAAAGAAACAGCGATCCACCCACACTGAGAAAGAACATTGTGTATCAGAGGTCACCTGATAAGATATAATCCCATCTTTACTTTATTTCCCAGCTGAGATCATATGAGGGAACAATATTTTAGCAGAGTGTTTGGCAATGCATGTAATAACAGTAATTATACATAATCTTGACATAGACAGCATCGGAAATACTAGACTGTCTTACTAACAGAATGCTTTCTTTAGCTACATTTTGCAATTTTGACTAATTACAACTTGGAGGTGTTAAGTAAACAACATATTGTGCTATTGGTGCAAGTTAGCGTTCTTTTCTTGGTTTGTGCTTTGAATGATCCCAGTTAATGTGATAGTTTACAGCAGAAAGTTCTGTCATCATTTATGCATCCTCATGTCATACCAAACCCATAAGACTTTTCTTTTCTTCTCGTGAAACACACACAAACACACAAAAACATTGATCAGTGTTGACATGGGGCTTTTGTCTATACTATGAAAGTGAAGCAAAGATATGGGATTGGAACAATATGAACGTGAAGAAATTATAACAGATTTTTCAGTGAACTATGCCTTTACAGAAGGAAATAGCATGTGTTAAACCCAAAGAATGACCTCAGATCATCTATCCATCATATCATGGCTTGACATGAATTGGCTGCCAGATGGTCCCGCTCCCACCATTTAACATGTAGAGCACTTCAAGGCCCTCAAAGAAGCGAGTGTGCACTATTTTATTGCTAATGAAGCTGCATGTTCCCTTTCTGTCGGTCTCTCGACGTTGTGTCGAACCGACAGAATGGGGTTTGTCTTGAGAACCTATCATCTTCTGAGTATTTAGAAAAGGCCAATGAAAATTGGCGAATGAAATTTGCATGCCGGGCTCCTCCCCGGATGTCCGGGTATAAGAGGGAAGCCGGCGTGCTCATTCATTCACCTTTTGTTCTTCAGAGCCTACGCATCTGGTGAGCTTCTCTACGATCTGGATGATCTTTCTTTCTGCTGGAATCTACGACGTGGACAGCGGACGGTCCCTTCCTGCAGTGACTCTCCCCTGGGCGTCTCGGCAGTTCTGGAGGTGTTCGAGCAAATTTCCTTTTATAAAAGAGCAAATTTCTCGAGCGTGGCTTGTCCCGCTGTTCTCATAGGTGCAACACACTCATCGAGGAGGGGGACGGACACAATGCCTGCTTCCAGTACGCTGGGGCAGACGTTGTGGATACGTCCTGCCCGCACTGCGGGTGGTGATGATTCAGACGTTGCGTCACAGGTGGCTGTGTTCCCACGGGACTCAGCCACCACCTCGTTTGCTCCCCGTTCCGTGGCGGCAGGACTACGGCCCTGCCGTCCGCTATGGCAAGCAGCGAGGGTGATGTGAGGATTACTGTGAGCGACAATCCGCCAGCCACGGCTCACGGACCTTTCACACCTCATTTCGCTTGTCTGACCGTTCCCCAAAAAGATGGTCCGCCGTCTTATTCCTCAATCACGTATTCGGACACGATGCGTGATGATGAGAGGTCTCTTGCAGCATCGGGGGGTGACGTACTGCCATCCGACTCCGACGATTCTTCGGGCTCCCTCCCTCGGGGGGTCGAGCCCAGGAAAAAGCGGATGTCGAGATGTCGGCCATGCTTTCCCGGGCCGCGGCTGGCTACATGGCGCCTCGGGTTTGAGCGCGGCTCCAAGCCGCGCCCGCCCCCAGTGCCGTGTTTACCGGAAGTGCATGAGGAACTTTGTAAGACCTGGAACGCCCCTTCCGGCACGTTTCACGTCAAACAAAGTTCTGTCACCCTCTCTTCCCTCGAGGTTGAGACAGCTGGAGGATGCGTCGGTGTCCCCAGGTGGAGTTTGCCGCCGCGGGGCACTCGTGCCCGTAGGTGGCGGCCACCTGGGTGGGCTCGACCTAGACTCCCGTCCAAAGCATGTGGTGTCTTGGCATCTCTGGTGTTGAGAGCTTACATTGCGGCGGACCAGGCTGCATCCTCTCTCCACGCTATGGCTCCTGCCAGGCCAGGGCGTTGAGAGAGCTCCACGAGGGTAAGACCGACCCAGCACTTATGCAGGAACTCCGCGCCGTCACCGACCTCGCTCTACGGGCGACCAAGGTGACCACGGGGGCCCTGGGTTGGACGATGTCCACACTTGTGGTCCATAAGGAACTCCTCTGGCCGATACTTGCGCAGATGAGTAACCCTGAGTACCCGTCTCGCAAGGGCGGGCTGGTTGGTGTTACTGTGGAGGGTTCTGTGGAGGGCAAACTCGACGTTGCGTCATGGCAAAGCGCAATGTCGAGTATAAACACCAGCCCTCAGCACTCTCAGTCAGACAATGCGTTGAGCTGCGCAGTCGCCAGGCAGGAAATATGGCAGAGCCGATCTCCTCCCCGGGGGGCCTCCCCTGGCAAGGAATCCGTACTGCTAGCCATCGAACCACCCTCCGCGGGGGCGATGAAGCAGATCAACCTCTAGTCCCCTGTCACAGTTCTGGGAGCCCCCAGACTGTCAGGCGGGCTGAGGAAGACGATCCGTCTCGGCTACGCGATTCAGTCGCTACACGTCCGCCCAAGTTCCGGGACGTCCTTTTACCTCAGGCAGAGGCAGGGATGCCTCCGTACTTCGGGCGGAGTTCGCCTCCCTTCTGGTGAAGGGAGCGATCGAGCCCGTCCCACCGGCCGAGGTGTTCAGCGGGTTTTACAGCCCGTACTTCATTGTCCCTAAGAAAGGCGGAGGGTTTCGCCCTATCTTGGGTCTGTGTGTTCTGAACAGGCACCTACACTAGCTGCCTTTCAGGATGGTCACGCAGAAGCGCATCCTGGCGTCCGTCAGGCGTCAGGACTGGTTCATGGCAATCGACCTGAAGGACGCGTACTTTCATTTCTCGATCCTCCCTCGACATCGGCCGTTCCGACGGTTCGCGTTCGAGGGACGTGCATATCAGTACAGGTTCCTCCCCTTCGGTCTGTCCCTGTCTCCACGAGTCTTTACGAAGGTCGTGGAAGCCGCCCTCCTTCCCCGTTGGGAAGGAGGTGTACGGGTACTAACTATCTCGACGACTGGCTCAAGTTTGGGCACACTCTCGAGATCTGTGATGTACACACAGGGACCTGGTGCTCCGGCACCTAGATCGGTGGGGCCACAGGTCAACTGAGATAAGAGCAAGCTCTCCCCGGGCAGAGCATCCTCTTTCTCGGTATGGAACTCGACTCTATCCTCACGAGCGGCCCCGCTCACCCCCAGGGGGGGGCGCGAGGACTAGCGCGCCTGGTCAGTGTTGAACTGCCTGAGATCAGACAGTCAGCGGTCCCCCTGTAACAAGAGGCTCCTGGGATTCATGGCATCCTCGGCAGGGGTGGCCCCCCCTCGGGTCGATGCATATACGACCGCTCCAACACTGGCGGCAGAGTCAAGTTCCTTGGAGAGCGTGGCACACCGGCAGCAGGCGTTGGTCACACGCTTTTCTGCCGACACACCCTAAGGGGTGCCGTGTGCAACGGGTAAGCAGTGTCGGGGGCTAACATGAATCGCCCGACGCCTCCTCCTCTGGAGTCAGCAGGTGATCAGCTCCCTGCGAGCCACACACATCCCAGGCGTCCTGAACCAGACAGCCGATGTGCTCTCTCGTCAGTTGACACCTTGCGGAGAGTGGCGACTCCCTCCCCGCGCAGCCGGCTCATTTGGGGGCAGTTTGGCCAGGCACAGGTGGTCCTGTTGCCTCCCCGAACTCCTCCCATGGTCCGCTTGGGTACTCCCTGTCCGAGGACCCTCGGCACGGATGCCCTTGCGCACAGCTGGCCGCGGGACAAGCGGAAGTACGCTTCCCCCCAGTGAGCCTCATTGCACAGGGCCTGTGCAAGGCCAGGGAAGAGGAGCATCAAGTGGTACTAGTTACGCCCCTTCGGCCTAACCAGGACTTGGTTCTCGGAGCTGAGGCTCTGACAACAACTCCCCCCTGGCCGCTCCCCCTGGCGAACAGCTTCCCCAGGGGAAGGGGCACGTTACGGCATCCCAGGCAAAACCTGGTCTCCATGTCTGGACGGGACGAGGAGATCCTGAGTGACCCACCCCCAGTCCGGTTGGGACGTCACTCAGGCTAGGGCTTCGGCCACTGGGCGGCTATACGCCCATAGGTGGCGCCTCTTCTCGTCCTGGTGCTCTTCTCGGCGAGAAGACCCGCGGAGTTGCTCGGTCGGGTACGAGCTGTCCCGTCCTCAAGAGAGCGGGGGAGTAACCTCTCCCCCTCCACACTGGGAATGTATGTAGCCGCTACGGCCGCTCATCATGACCCAAGTGCTGGGTAGCCTCTGGGACAGCACGGCCTGGTCATTAGGTTCCTAAGGGGCGCGAGAGGGTGACCACCTTCCCGCGCTCCGTACCCTCTTGCGACCTAGGTGGCGGGCCTCAAGAGGCCCCGCTCCCTTCGAGCCTATCGGGGTTACCGCTCTTTCTCAGTCTTGATAAAGACGGTGTTCCGCATTGCGCTCACCTCCAAGAGGGTAGGGGATCTACAAGCACTCTCCGTGTCCGCAGATTGCCTAGAACTCGGGGCCGGGATTCTCACGTTATCTTGAGACCCCGCCCCGGCTACGTGCCCAAGGTTCCCACCACTCTCCCGAGAGACCAGGTGGTGAACCTGCAGGCGCTCCCCACCGGGGAGGAAGACCCAACCTATCCGTGTTGTGTCCAGTACGCGCACGGCGCCTCTACTTGGACCGCACGCAGAGCCCAGAAGCTCTGAGCAGCTCTTTGTCTGTTTCGGAGGTCAGCAGAAGGGAGGGCTGTCTCCAAACAGAGGCTGGCGCACTGGATCGTGGATGCCCTCGTTAGGGCATACCGATCTCTATTCGCCCCTGCCCGTTGGGAGTGAGGCACACCCCTCATGGGCACTGGCTCAGGGCGCCTCTCTGGCAGACATCTGCAGAGCTGCGGGTTGGGCTATGCCCAACAACTCCGTGAGGTTCTAATACCTACGCGCGGAACCGGTGTCAGCCCGCATCCTGGCAAGGTGTGGGACCGGCAGCCGGTAGGGCATACGCCTGCGGAAGCCCTTCCCCCTCCGGGGGGAGCAGTGGCGATCCCGCCTCACTTCTTTCCCCTCGGGTAAAGAACAGGCATTCCATCCATCACTAAGCACCCTTCCAGGGGACAGGCTGGGCAGAGCAGCCCTGCCCCCTTAGGCCGGGGAACAGTTGAGTTATCTCCCACATAGCTCTAACCGGACCTAGTGCTCCAGACGTGGTAACCCCCCCTCCGTGGGCTGTTCCGTCTGATGTATCCTCATGAATGGTTCCCACCTTGGCAACCCATGACCTCCCCAGGTGGACTCCCACCTTGCGGTTAACTCCTGCAGTCCGCACATTCCTCCCATGAGTTCTCCCCTGATGGTGAGACCATGTGGTGTCTCCACTAATTCCTCCCTACGGTAGGTAGTGGCCTCTGCAGCGTTTTTCCCCCCGGGGGGGGAATAATGCTTACCCAGTGGCCCGTACGGTGCCGGGCGGCTTCTCGCCATTTAGAGAATTAGGCCTCCGCCCGTGACGGCCGGCGTTAGGGGGCTTCCCAACTTTTTGTGGAAAGCTCTGGGTCCCCCTTCCTCTCCACTGGAAGGTCATAATTTCGCGCTAGCGTGTTCGTCTGACTCGCCCAGGCCAGTCAACGTCGCTCCGCAGAGATTGTGACGCGGCTCAGTGCTGTGGCGTTTTCCATAGGAACCCCATTCTGTCGGTTCGACACAACGTCGAGAGACCGACAGAAAGGGAACGTCTTGGTTACGGATGTAACCTCGGTTCCCTGATGGAGGGAACGAGACGTTGTGTCCCTCATGCCACAACACTGGCCGCCCACCCCAGCGGTCGGGGGAGGATGCTTTAGGCTCCTCAGACCAAAAGGTGAATGAATGAGCACGCCGGCTTCCCTCTTATACTCGGACATCCGGGTAGGAGCCCGGCATGCAAATTTCATTCGCCAATTTTCATTGGCCTTTTCTAAATACTCAGAAGATGATAGGTTCTCAAGACAAACCCCATTCTGTCGGTTCGACACAACGTCTCGTTCCCTCCATCAGGGAACCTAGGTTACATCCGTAACCAAGACGTTTCCCTACTATCTGTACTATAGATTTTTTCCCAGAATCCTCATTTGCGGTGCAGGTCCCTCACCTGCCCAACTGTGCAGGCACGCTGTGCATCAAAGCTTCTTTTGATGTCCTGCTGCTCAGAGCTGGATGCTAATCTGTCTGCAGGCACACGGAGGGATATCTGCACCGCTCCCTGCAATCGTAGAAAGACACATGGGCGTACGGTATGCGAGGAGTTTATTGAGCTCGGGTTATCTGGCTTGGAAATAGGTGCAAATGCAGCAATAAATCATTGTGCAACCTTGCGCTCTTCTATCTCCACGTTTATTCAGAGGGCAGATGGCCGCTCAACCCATCAGAATGTTGAAGGAAGGGCTGTAGTATGCAGGAAAGCCCTGCTCAGTGAAGGGTTTAATGATTTCACATCACGGCGCTGAACGCTGCTGTTCAGGCATGGAATGAGGAAGGAGAAAGAGTGAAAATGAGAGGAAGAGGAGGGAGTCGGGGGCTTGTTTGGAGTGGGTTTACAAATCAAACAAAGGGTCTCTGTAGCGTTCCGACGGCACAACACAGCGAGATACTGTGACTCGTATGTTCAAATTGTGTTTATGTGCATGTGCCCAGGCTGTGTTCCTGAATCAATGTCAATTGTTTTTCCCGTAACAACAATCCCATCAGCCAGTAGGGGTTTCCTGCTAACCTAACATTTAAATTAATAGGCAATGATTGGTTGATAGCAAAGCTGTTCCAGGCCATAAAAGTCTAACCCTTAAATCCGAAGCTTGTGATTGGAATGCTGTAGGGCTGCAACTAACGATTATTTTAATTGTCGACTAATCTAACAATTATTTTTTCGATTAGTCGACTAATCTAACGAATATTATTTTTTATTAATCTAATAAAGATTTTTTGGATTACTTTATTAATCCTTTGGCAAACTTTGCAAATAAACAATAAATTCTAGTATTTTCTTACATTATAAAGCATATAATACTTTTTACTCCACTACATTTTATATATAAATATTGTTGTTTTAACATTTTAATCCATGTTTACATTAAAATCACTATCTTCTTTTAATTAAGTAGTTTTAATTTTAAAAATAAAAAGACTGATTTTTTATGTACTTAAGTACTGTATTAAAGGTAAAAAAAATAAAAAAATAAATAAACTTAGCTCTGTATACTGTGGTAGGGTATATGAGACCAGTTTTTTTATTGCACTTATGCTTTTTGTTGTCCTTATGTTGTTCCAATTGCTTCCATTGTTTCCCTCATTTGTATGTCGCTTTGGATAAAAGCGTCTGCTAAATGACTAAATGTAAAAACATTTAAAAATGTGTTTATGAAATACTAGAGCATGATATATGCTCTGTATTTTTTTCCTCCAAGTAATATCCGACTCTATTTTCAGTCTCATAATGTAATTGAGTAAAAGTAAAAATACTACTATCTGTCTCGGTTTATTGTACAAAACTATCATAAAAGACTAATGCAGAGTGGCGTTAAAGCGAGCCCGCGCACCCTGAACTCAGAATGATGCGCTTAAAGCACCTACTCCTTCTGAAGTCCCGGGGATCATTTTGCTCCCCAAAGTAAATAATAGTTAGAACACAACGAGAAGAGATGATATGTTACATGTTTAACACATAAATCCAACAGTTTACAGTTAAATTAGAGGTTTAAAAAGAGTTATTTCGTATGAAGATGCAAAATATTCAGACCTCTTCCAGTGCTTCTAACCCAGCTAACAATTTTATGTTATAAGACCGTTTTTATAACGTTCTCATTAAGTTATAGAAACGTTATTTTTAAATGTTCTAGGAACGTTCAAAACGTCGTTTTTTAAACGTTCTGTTAACGTTTTTTATTGGTTATAAGAACGTTATCCAAAACGTTATGAGAACGTTAAATTCTCTTGTTATATAAACGTTCTCCTAATGTTTTTCTAAGATAATGAAAAACGTTCTGCAAAACGTTTTTATAACGTTGACCCAACGTTTTTGTAGGGTAATGCAAACTCTAGCAAAACGTTATTGTAACATTTTATTTCTTCATATACAAATGTTTTCTATACATTCTTTCTATGCTTTAGGACTGTACTTAACCTTATGTTTTTTTTTTTATACGTGTTCTGTCAATGTTAATCAATGCTTATAAATTAAATGAGTTTTAATGGAATTTATAGTAACTGTTCAGTAACTGTGTAACATTCACAAAATACAATTTAGACATAGTAAAATGTAAAGCTAATAATGAAATTTACATTAAGTGGTCACTAATGTAAATGTAAGGAAAGAAACATTTAATGTCCAAGTTAGTTTTAAATCATAAAAATATTGCTTTTTCAGTTTAATTTTTAAACAACATTTTTCAAATTCAGCAGTCACAAGTGTTGATTAAATTGGTTTATTTAGTAAATTCAAGTAAATGCCATTTTAAACAATATATTTAGTGTAAACAATAACAAACAAAACATAAGAACCAACTAATAAGTAAGATATTAAAAGAAAATATGTAAAAATAAAAATAGATCAAAGAATATAAAAAATGTACATTAAAGAACGGGAACGTAGATAGACAGAAAGAGAATATTAACTATAAATTAAAAAATTAATAAATAATGAGGTCGATGACATCACTCCATGTCTTGCTGGCGCACCGGGCCACTGGACATTTCAGAAGACGTGGAGGGAGGCTGCAGGTAGAAAAGACAGTGTTAAAATGAAATAGTGGTGAGATTTAGTATAAAAAATACTGAGATACTATACTATATGCATCCCTTCACATGTTATTGTTTAGTGGCTTTTCCAAAGCAGTCCTTTTTAAATAGTTTCAACCTAAGATTGAGTACTGCAAAAACATGAACAGACAATTAAAGATTTGTGTGTTAGAAGAAGCCGGCATACATGCTACAAACAATGCAAATGTGTAAGAAAAAAAGAGTCCATTTCCCGTAAAGTTACAAGATGATAAATAGTAAATGTTGATAAACATTTACAAATGATGAATAGTTTTTAACTAGATTAGGTACCACAAAAACATGAGCAAATAATGAAAAATGATTTGTAAAGAGTTGTAAGTAGTAGAAATCTGCATACATGCCACAAAAGGTGCCACCTTTACAGTCAATAACTCATGTCAACATGAATAGTGATTGCTAAAAAAACATCTTTACTAAATTTGCAAATGTAAAGAAAAATGTGCTAGTGTATCTGTATATTTGTATATAGAACATTATCATAATACAAATTGAATGTATAGCATTTGTAAGCTTTTTAATGTAATGTTCTGTTTAACGTTTATTAATTTATTTATTGTTACTGTACTGGGGACATCTGTGTACATGTTTCAACAGACAAAATAGAATTTTATATTGTATAATAAAGTAATAACTTGTTTAATGTGCTATACTGACTTGATATCTTGATAGTATAACAGTTAGTGTTTTTACTCGCCTTTTTATATTAACCACATTCTCCATATAATCTTGTCTGTTTGCGTTGCATTAACTATACATCGACAGAAAACAGAAAGACACCAGCCCGAAACTGCAATGCAGGATGTTTTACAGTGTTATCTTTTATACCCGCCGCATGTTTGATACGTTAGGGTTGCCAACTGTTTCATATTAGCCAGGAGATCCCGTATATTGAGTCTACCTGATTGTCCCATACGTGACTTCCCATGTCCAATTTATTGACTGCTCCGTTGCATGCATCTGTCACACACGCTCCCTTAGACATCCATGTCACACACACTTGCAGCCAAGCATGTGCCCCCCACACACACACAGAGGCATGCACAAAGCAGTGTTGGTGTTTACCAACTTGATAGAAAATGCTCATATCAACATAAATTGTAACCATAGTTTTTTACTTATAAAGTAAAATAAGATTTGAGCGGATCTTTTACAAAATTCACTGATGTACTGATAATAGAAGCATGAGAAACATATGAAGGAGTTTGGTTCCAAAATGAGATAAGTTGATTGTGCATTCCAATTAACATCAATCAAACAGTAGTTGGTTTAATTTTATTTAAGCCATAATAACTAAAAAATGAGAGCTCACTGACACAATAAAAACATGATAACATAATAAAAAACATGATTTTTTTAAACAATTTTAACATGATTATTTAAAAAAAAACGTAAAAAAAGGAGTTCTCATTTTGGAACCAAACTCTTCATATGCATGCATACATACTGTTAATGTTGTTAACATACTGTTAATGTTAATAATGTTAATGATTATTCCTAGTCAAATTAAGCACAAAACTGATGAACACTGTTTAACAGTCATCAGACAAAATGTTAATATAAATGTAATCAACAGTGCATATAATGTGTTGTTTTTTTTGTGAATATTGCTGCAAATAATACAACTGCTTTCCACTGTCTTTCCCTCTTACTCCCATTCAAACAGATAAGACAGTTGAGAGCTGCATGAACCACGTGACCACGCGGTGGCGAGGTCAAAGCGTATGGCAACCTCCTCTTTCAACAGCTCTAAAAATACGCTTTTAAACACAATTTTAGCAAAGAGACAACATTTAATGTGACATCAAATCTGCAATAATGTGTAACGCGTTTTTTCTCAGAATTTTCTCAGAACAGATACCATTTCAAGTATCCCCGAAATAACTGACTGCAGGAGACATTGAAAATGGCTGCTGCGAGTCCGTTAAAAGAGATGTTTGTTATATGAAATAAAATATATAAGAACGGATTTATCATTATTACACGAACCTCTAAAACTTTCCTGTCAGTTTTACTTAAATGCGTTGTAAATTTCAATACTTTTAAGTCAGTACTTACATTACTTAAATGTATTTTGCCTATACACATTCTGTAAGTTGATCCTATTGTAACAGCTCATCTGTGAAGCGCGGCAGCAGTTTTTCTTAACTTAATTAAAACAGTTATTAGCGCCTGCTCCAAAACGAACTAATCAGCATTATGATAATAACAGTTTTTTATTCATATAATCAAAACTATCACTCACCTGAAAGGCGCGCTGTCTCAAATGAGTGGGAGCCGTCGTCTCGTTGATCCCGCGTTGTCTGATTGATGTGCGCGACTGAGCATGCGCTCCAGAAACCACACCCATCCTATCAAGCTAAATGTTTGAATTGGACTAGAGGCATGAAATATATATAATAGTATTGCAATGTGTTTCAGAAGTTGAATTTGCAAAAAAAAGCTTTATGACCAATTAAAAATGATAAATAAACATTTTAATGAAGTAACGTTTTGCTAACATTCCGCTAACGTTGTAAGAATAACGTTTTAATGCTAACGTTTTTAGAACGTTTTTCAATTATTTATAACGTTGAAATAACGTTCTACTAACGTTACTGCAAGAACGTTTTAGAAAAACATTCAGAGAACTTTCAGATAACGTTAGCCAATGTTCTCAGAACGTTCCCTGTTAGCTGGGAATAAACTAAGCTAACGTTACACTCAGCGAGTAACTCACAATATCTAGCAAAATACATTTTAAACTCAACTCAACTCAACTTTATTTATATAGCGCTTTTACAATTTTCATTGTTACAAAGCAGCTGCACATGAGACACATTGACTACAAGCAAAACAATCAAAGTTGTACCTGCAAAAACAAGAAAAGGTTGAAACACAGAAGACAGACACACCCACACACAAAACACTCCACACACACAACACGCACACGCACCAACACACACAGACACAGAGACACACACAGACACGGATGCGCACGCACACACACACAACACACACACACACACACACGTACGTACACAGACAAGTACGCACACACACACACGCTCAGTGAGAGCACACATTTAGGATAAAGGAGAGAGAAGCACAGGTCAAATATAACAGATAATAAATTCCTATATGCAATATTAATTAAGTAAAACTTTAAAATTCTAAAGCAGCCCCCCCGGTCAGGCAGATAGTGCAAAAACAGTATGCAAACAGTGGCGAGGAACCCAAAACTCTAATCGAGAAAAAAAACCTCAGGAGAACCCAGGCCCAACCAGGGGATTCCAGTTCCCCTCTGGCAAAAGCTGCTGCCTCTGCACAAGCTCCAGAGAACTTGCACAACAAGGCTAAATAAAATAAATAAACTTAATAATAAAATAAATTATAGTTTAAGATTATCATTAATAATCTAATAGCATTTGAAATTTTGTGGTGAAGACATGTCAAGAGACCGCGTCCTTCTTTATCCAGCTCTATCAAAACTAAACAAAACCATAGACCATCATCTTGTCATTATGAAGAATAATGAATACATTGGAACATCTTGGAAAGAGTAGCGTCCTGACCGTCACCGTACACACACATGCTGACTGGAGATTGACAGACAGCACCAGCGGAGGTCAGAGTTTCTTAATTATGCTATATTGGTTTATTCCTCGCATAAAGCTATCGAATGACATAAAAAGTGCATTGGTGGTTTCATGATAGTTAGTCCTTTTTGAAGCTTAAGAATAATTTAAGCAGGGTCACAATCTGCAAAGGTTCACATACACTAACTTACACAAGTACAATAGTGTTAATGTAAATCATTAATGTAAAGCGTAGTGTTAAAATAAAATAATTTATTATGAAAGTCTACATCTACGTGCCCCTCTCCGTCCATTTGTGATTGCGTGTCCATGCTGTGATGATCGCATTCCGGGGGTAACGTTAGGGGGAATTCCTCCGTCCATTCACTAACTTACTGCGTCCGAGGCTCTCGATCGCTTTTTGTCGGGTGAATTATACTTTTTCTTGTTCTGCTGATTAACTTACACACGCCCCGGGAACAGAAACGGCTATTACAGCAGATAAACGTAAATAATGGCAGGTTCCCACCATGGCAGGTTCCCACAAAGACATTAAAGCTACAGTTTGTAAAAAACCGCCACTAGAGGGCGCACGATCAAAACAACAACAATGCCGTAGCTTGATGACGCTGTGAAGGAGCGTGGAATGATGGGATCTGTTGTCTTCAACTCCACCGCTGACGGCCATCAATCAGACGGGAACGGAGAACTCATGTTAGCGGATGAGGTAAAGTAATAAAGTTTTATAAATGTTGCGTATAATTGTGGTCCATAAATAAATGACTGCTCGAAACAAGCTAGTGGCTTGCTAGACGTTAGGCACTACTTCCGCATTTGTCCACGACACTGTTGTCTTGCAGTTTCTACATCAGTAAAGGCGGTAACAAAGGTGAACGCAGATATGACGCCATTGACAGGCGACTGCAGCCACGTGTTAGAATGGCGATTGTCTCACGATTTACAAGTAGTTAGAAACATTTGAGATATTGTTAGTACTCNAAGGAATGAGCACGCCGGCTTCCCTCTTATACTCGGACATCCGGGTAGGAGCCCGGCATGCAAATTTAATTCGCCAATTTTCATTGGCCTTTTCTAAATACTCAGAAGATGATAGGTTCTCAAGACAAACCCCATTCTGTCGGTTCGACACAACGTCTCGTTCCCTCCATCAGGGAACCCAGGTTACATCCGTAACCAAGACGTTTCCCTACTATCTGTACTATAGATTTTTTCCCAGAATCCTCATTTGCGGTGCAGGTCCCTCACCTGCCCAACTGTGCAGGCACGCTGTGCATCAAAGCTTCTTTTGATGTCCTGCTGCTCAGAGCTGGATGCTAATCTGTCTGCAGGCACACGGAGGGATATCTGCACCGCTCCCTGCAATCGTAGAAAGACACATGGGCGTACGGTATGCGAGGAGTTTATTGAGCTCGGGTTATCTGGCTTGGAAATAGGTGCAAATGCAGCAATAAATCATTGTGCAACCTTGCGCTCTTCTATCTCCACGTTTATTCAGAGGGCAGATGGCCGCTCAACCCATCAGAATGTTGAAGGAAGGGCTGTAGTATGCAGGAAAGCCCTGCTCAGTGAAGGGTTTAATGATTTCACATCACGGCGCTGAACGCTGCTGTTCAGGCATGGAATGAGGAAGGAGAAAGAGTGAAAATGAGAGGAAGAGGAGGGAGTCGGGGGCTTGTTTGGAGTGGGTTTACAAATCAAACAAAGGGTCTCTGTAGCGTTCCGACGGCACAACACAGCGAGATACTGTGACTCGTATGTTCAAATTGTGTTTATGTGCATGTGCCCAGGCTGTGTTCCTGAATCAATGTCAATTGTTTTTCCCGTAACAACAATCCCATCAGCCAGTAGGGGTTTCCTGCTAACCTAACATTTAAATTAATAGGCAATGATTGGTTGATAGCAAAGCTGTTCCAGGCCATAAAAGTCTAACCCTTAAATCCGAAGCTTGTGATTGGAATGCTGTAGGGCTGCAACTAACAATTATTTTAATTGTCGACTAATCTAACAATTATTTTTTCGATTAGTCGACTAATCTAACGAATATTATTTTTTATTAATCTAATAAAGATTTTTTGGATTACTTTATTAATCCTTTGGCAAACTTTGCAAATAAACAATAAATTCTAGTATTTTCTTACATTATAAAGCATATAATACTTTTTAGATTTTTTTAGATTTAGATTTAGATTCAATTTATTGTCATTGCACATGTACAAGTACAAGGCAACGAAATGTGACCTCTGCATTTAACCCATCCAGAGAGTAGTGAACACACGTACCCCCGGAGCAGTGGGCAGCTATCACTGCACCGGGGAGCAAGTAGGGGTCAGGTGCCTTGCTCAAGGGCACCTCAGTTGTTACCCGCCGGCCCTGGGAATCGAACCGGCAACCTTCTGGTCACGAGTCCGACTCTCTAACCATTAGGCCACAACTGCCCTACCTTTGCCCTACCCTACCATCCATGTCACACACACTTGCAGCCAAGCATGTGACCCCCACACACACACACAGAGGCATGCACAAAGCAGTGTTGGTGTTTACCAACTTGATAGAAAATGCTCATATCAACATAAATTGTAACCATAGTTTTTTACTTATAAAGTAAAATAAGATTTGAGCGGATCTTTTACAAAATTCACTGATGTACTGATAATAGAAGCATGAGAAACATATGAAGGAGTTTGGTTCCAAAATGAGATAAGTTGATTGTGCATTCCAATTAACATCAATCAAACAGTAGTTGGTTTAATTTTATTTAAGCCATAATAACTAAAAAATGAGAGCTCACTGACACAATAAAAACATGATAACATAATAAAAAACATGATTTTTTTAAACAATTTTAACATGATTATTTAAAAAAAAACGTAAAAAAGGAGTTCTCATTTTGGAACCAAACTCTTCATATGCATGCATACATACTGTTAATGTTGTTAACATACTGTTAATGTTAATAATGTTAATGATTATTCCTAGTCAAATTAAGCACAAAACTGATGAACACTGTTTAACAGTCATCAGACAAAATGTTAATATAAATGTAATCAACAGTGCATATAATGTGTTGTTTTTTTTGTGAATATTGCTGCAAATAATACAACTGCTTTCCACTGTCTTTCCCTCTTACTCCCATTCAAACAGATAAGACAGTTGAGAGCTGCATGAACCACGTGACCACGCGGTGGCGAGGTCAAAGCGTATGGCAACCTCCTCTTTCAACAGCTCTAAAAATACGCTTTTAAACACAATTTTAGCAAAGAGACAACATTTAATGTGACATCAAATCTGCAATAATGTGTAACGCGTTTTTTCTCAGAATTTTCTCAGAACAGATACCATTTCAAGTATCCCCGAAATAACTGACTGCAGGAGACATTGAAAATGGCTGCTGCGAGTCCGTTAAAAGAGATGTTTGTTATATGAAATAAAATATATAAGAACGGATTTATCATTATTACACGAACCTCTAAAACTTTCCTGTCAGTTTTACTTAAATGCGTTGTAAATTTCAATACTTTTAAGTCAGTACTTACATTACTTAAATGTATTTTGCCTATACACATTCTGTAAGTTGATCCTATTGTAACAGCTCATCTGTGAAGCGCGGCAGCAGTTTTTCTTAACTTAATTAAAATAGTTATTAGCTCCTGCTCCAAAACGAACTAATCAGCATTATGATAATAACAGTTTTTTATTCATATAATCAAAACTATCACTCACCTGAAAGGCGCGCTGTCTCAAATGAGTGGGAGCCGTCGTCTCGTTGATCCCGCGTTGTCTGATTGATGTGCGCGACTGAGCATGCGCTCCAGAAACCACACCCATCCTATCAAGCTAAATGTTTGAATTGGACTAGAGGCATGAAATATATATAATAGTATTGCAATGTGTTTCAGAAGTTGAATTTGCAAAAAAAAAGCTTTATGACCAATTAAAAATGATAAATAAACATTTTAATGAAGTAACGTTTTGCTAACATTCCGCTAACGTTGTAAGAATAACGTTTTAATGCTAACGTTTTTAGAACGTTTTTCAATTATTTATAACGTTGAAATAACGTTCTACTAACGTTACTGCAAGAACGTTTTAGAAAAACATTCAGAGAACTTTCAGATAACGTTAGCCAATGTTCTCAGAACGTTCCCTGTTAGCTGGGAATAAACTAAGCTAACGTTACACTCAGCGAGTAACTCACAATATCTAGCAAAATACATTTTAAACTCAACTCAACTCAACTCAACTTTATTTATATAGCGCTTTTACAATTTTCATTGTTACAAAGCAGCTGCACATGAGACACATTGACTACAAGCAAAACAATCAAAGTTGTACCTGCAAAAACAAGAAAAGATTGAAACACAGAAGACAGACACACCCACACACAAAACACTCCACACACACACAACACGCACACGCACCAACACACACAGACACAGAGACACACACAGACACGGATGCTCACGCACACACACACAACACACACACACGTACGTACACAGACAAGTACGCACACACACACACGCTCAGTGAGAGCACACATTTAGGATAAAGGAGAGAGAAGCACAGGTCAAATATAACAGATAATAAATTCCTATATGCAATATTAATTAAGTAAAACTTTAAAATTCTAAAGCAGCCCCCCCGGTCAGGCAGATAGTGCAAAAACAGTATGCAAACAGTGGCGAGGAACCCAAAACTCTAATCGAGAAAAAAAACCTCAGGAGAACCCAGGCCCAACCAGGGGATTCCAGTTCCCCTCTGGCAAAAGCTGCTGCCTCTGCACAAGCTCCAGAGAACTTGCACAACAAGGCTAAATAAAATAAATAAACTTAATAATAAAATAAATTATAGTTTAAGATTATCATTAATAATCTAATAGCATTTGAAATTTTGTGGTGAAGACATGTCAAGAGACCGCGTCCTTCTTTATCCAGCTCTATCAAAACTAAACAAAACCATAGACCATCATCTTGTCATTATGAAGAATAATGAATACATTGGAACATCTTGGAAAGAGTAGCGTCCTGACCGTCACCGTACACACACATGCTGACTGGAGATTGACAGACAGCACCAGCGGAGGTCAGAGTTTCTTAATTATGCTATATTGGTTTATTCCTCGCATAAAGCTATCGAATGACATAAAAAGTGCATTGGTGGTTTCATGATAGTTAGTCCTTTTTGAAGCTTAAGAATAATTTAAGCAGGGTCACAATCTGCAAAGGTTCACATACACTAACTTACACAAGTACAATAGTGTTAATGTAAATCATTAATGTAAAGCGTAGTGTTAAAATAAAATAATTTATTATGAAAGTCTACATCTACGTGCCCCTCTCCGTCCATTTGTGATTGCGTGTCCATGCTGTGATGATCGCATTCCGGGGGTAACGTTAGGGGGAATTCCTCCGTCCATTCACTAACTTACTGCGTCCGAGGCTCTCGATCGCTTTTTGTCGGGTGAATTATACTTTTTCTTGTTCTGCTGATTAACTTACACACGCCCCGGGAACAGAAACGGCTATTACAGCAGATAAACGTAAATAATGGCAGGTTCCCACCATGGCAGGTTCCCACAAAGACATTAAAGCTACAGTTTGTAAAAAACCGCCACTAGAGGGCGCACGATCAAAACAACAACAATGCCGTAGCTTGATGACGCTGTGAAGGAGCGTGGAATGATGGGATCTGTTGTCTTCAACTCCACCGCTGACGGCCATCAATCAGACGGGAACGGAGAACTCATGTTAGCGGATGAGGTAAAGTAATAAAGTTTTATAAATGTTGCGTATAATTGTGGTCCATAAATAAATGACTGCTCGAAACAAGCTAGTGGCTTGCTAGACGTTAGGCACTACTTCCGCATTTGTCCACGACACTGTTGTCTTGCAGTTTCTACATCAGTAAAGGCGGTAACAAAGGTGAACGCAGATATGACGCCATTGACAGGCGACTGCAGCCACGTGTTAGAATGGCGATTGTCTCACGATTTACAAGTAGTTAGAAACATTTGAGATATTGTTAGTACTCAGCTGTAGAGGCTGACATTTTTTCGGGAATCCCGCAGGATGGGATACAAAATCACTATTAATCACGGGATTGGGACAAGTTGAACATTTTAACTCTCTGTGATTGATCGAACACCGGCTCTGACAGGGCTCGTTGATCAATTCGGCCAAAATGGTCGCATATGCTCTCAATATTTAGCCTGTGCATCCTCAAAACATGTTTGGGAGCATTTGTGCGAGTGCCCATTTTGTACAGTTTGGGCTGTGAGTGTGTGCGTACAGTGACAGGCCGGACATTGACAAAGAGATCGAACGCATTATTCCGAGGTGCGACTTTACCATAGTTTTTCCATGTAAACACGTGCTAGACGGACGTATTTGACCGATCGTGCGTGTGTTACATCTTTTGCAGCGTCTCTCGGATATGGTTCGCGTCGCGGCGGAAGCACGCACCAAACGGCTGAACAGCAGCTGACTGTACCACAAGTATCGCAAATTTAAGATGGCTTTCAGTTCAATAAAACAACTATATTTTGGATGTCTACTTAAATAAGGTGGGCACTGGGAATGCTGTGATGTGTACTGCATTTTTTACTGTATGTAACTGACAGATTCCAGCCAGAAAAAACACAACACGGGAGTGGGAGGGAATGGACACGGGAGTGGGAGGGAATGGGAGTCATTCTTCTGGGCTTGGGACGGGACAGGATTTTTCCCCAGTTTTTTCGCCGGATTGGGATGGGACGGGGTTTTTTGTGGGAGTGGGACAGGAGAGGTTTGAAAATCCACTCCCGTGTCACCCTCTACTCAGCTGAACAAAATATATAACACTGGCATAGTGGTTTTTGGATATTTTAATGCAATTTTTTTTACAAACTGTACCTTTAAGAGAAAAATGTGTATGTGTGTGCATGTGTGATATACTGTCTGTAGTGTGGGCAGTGAGCAGCTCTCTGTAAAATGTATGCCAGGTTGAGATGGTCCTCACTGCAGAACGCGATATCCAGGGTGCGTGGTCGGATCCTTACCCTAAATCTAAAAAAAATGTTATTAAAAACATGTTAGTAAATAAAGTTTGTCTTCAGCACGTTTGTTTTTCTGTCAAATGAATACATTTAGTTACGACTTAATGCGGAAATGGTAGAGCAACAACACGAGTATGACGTGTGTTGTGGCAAATCTGCTGCGGAAATCTGTCGACCAATCAAGACATAGTGGGAGGAGACTGGATCTGGATCCAACCATGAGGAGTTACTGGCCAGGTTAGATTTGTCTCAACCGGGCAGCAAAGAAACAAAAACTCTCACACAGCAAAAACAGCTGGTGTTTGAGTTTTTTTCACTTCTTTGATGTTCATTTTTTTATCCTAGTTTTGTAAATTGCAGTAGCACTTTAATGCAAACCCTCTCGGCAGCAATAAAGAAAGTCCTTTTAGCTGCAGCTGTCATGCATTCATTATTGTAATGCAGAATATTACATGCATCTCACCCAGGGAGAATCCAGTGCAATCTGTTTTGGCCTACACGCATTTCAAGCATCTTCATGGTTTGTATAGAAAATGGATGTACAGTATGTTAAATAATTTAATGCTCATCAGGTGGATTTATAGCATGGGAAATAATTTTGCTAACGCACAATGCATGTCGAAACCTGTGCTATAGGGCTTTTCAGAGCAAACAGAGTTGTTTCAACATTTACGTTTAGCGAAAGCTTTAGATTTGTCATGTTAAAAAACTCGTAAAGAGATTTGAAAATGAGTTGCGTTTAACATACATGCATTTTTAAAACAAATAAATAAATACTTGAGTAAATGTGCCGCACTCTATTGGATCTCATATTGAAATATGATTCTGATGTAGTAAAATAAGCTTAGAATATTTTAGGTTGAGATCCTGTTATGGTAGTTCACATGTCAAACCGCATGAAATTTGACAACTGGGGTAATGTTTAGAGCTCTCTGTCTAAGCCCTTAGCCGTGACAGGAAGTTAAGCTGCATTGAATGCATTAATGTGTTCTGTATGAGAGGGATTGGAGTGACAGACACTGAACTTGGATGTGACTAAAAGACGTGATGTTCAGGGATTTCAAAATGTCAAATCTGACTGCAAGAGATTATTGATGATGTAACCAGATGTAGACAATAGTGCTGGTAAACCATGATGAGAATCTTCACATAGTGAATGGAAGCTGTGGCAGGGTCACAGATTTGTACACACCCTTTTGGGGGTCATCACATTTTAAACAGGTCTGTTTTGCTTGACGGCAGTACGAAGATGAGAAAATGTTCAGCTGTGTAAAATAAAGACTTTAGGAGTCAGCAGGTTCAGTATCTTGTTTAATTTAGCAGTAGGAGGAAAAAACATGCTAGCGCTCACCAAACCAACATACACCAATGTTCAGTGAACCATTTAGGTTGAACATCACAAAATGTAGTTAATATTTATAAGTTGGATAGTTTAATGTAAGGAGCCAAGTAAATTTTCTGAGCAGAAAAGACAAAAAACAGAAGTTAAATATTTGAAAAAAAAATCAAGTGTACTGTATAGCGTTAGTTTTGGAGGGTCACATGAGTCAAGTTTGCATTAGCTGATCCTCCTCTACCTTTAGAAATATTACGCAATCACAGCTTCCGTTTTAAAGTGGTCATAATAAACAAATATTATGGTTGTTTTAGATGTAATGCAATGTGTATACACGATTTAAGGTTCAAAAACTCTGTATTTTCCAGATACCGTGCATGTTATCTCCTCTTTGCTCCGCCTCTCTGAAACTTGTAGATTTTTTACAAAGCTCATGGCTCTGAAAAGCGAGGTGTGCTATGATTGGCCAGTTAACCAGTGCTTAGTGATTGGTAGAATACTGCAAGCGTGTGAGGGAAATGTAACGCCTCTTACCATATTTGGAACATCAGGTTCCAAAGCAATTGTTCTGACAGGTACGCTCACCTTACTTGAGTATACATTTGTGCGGTCTTAGTCAAATCATACCACGAACTGACGTAGATTTGTGGGGGTGTGGTTACACGAGGTGTTTCAGGCAGGTCTGGGTTCGCATTCGCTTTCAGATAGAATGCATCTTTTGTTCCCACACTTTCATTTGTGCAATTTTACGTGTCTAATACATGCATGGGTAACTTATAACACACCAAAGACACAGAAAAACACTTATTCGCACCATATGACCCCTTTAAAATTCATTCCGCAAATAGCAGCTTATAGCGTTGCTCAAGAGCAAATTACCCTCCTCCATCCCCAGCTCCACATCATATTTTCAATCGAGAGTCGACTTCTGTTATTCCTTTTCATAAGTCTCAACTACATTTTAATTATTTGTTACACTTAAATGTCTTTAATAATTAATGACATCTGCTTTTTCTGTTCTGTTTACCCTAAGGGGGGTCATCGCTTGCCCAGAACAGAACCATACCGCCAATCTAAACTGTATGCTAATTGTCAATCATCTTTGACGGTAGTGAACCTGACAGAAATATATTTTTTAATTCATATTCGCACCTGTACCTGCTTCAGTATTGTTTTAGGACACATTTTTGAGCTGTTCTGACAAAAATACTTGTATCTCGTGTCACTGTTTCCATGACAACTGAAGCATTTGAAACTGTCATTGAAGACACACACAATTGTGTGATCTATAAAAGGTCATTTTTTTGTGGTGTTAGATTCTTCCTTCCATTAATTCTATTATTGTTTATGTTGGTTTTTCCCACTGCCGAAAGAATCGCCCGCTGGTTAAACGCAGACCATCTAGTTGCTTCACTCTGTTTTGCGAGTCCTCCGAGCAGAAATCAATTCTGTCAGAGCCCCTGAGGAGTGTGAAAGTAAACCTCCATTAATGCATGCATTTCTGAAGCCATGCGGGCGGCTGGAAGCCAGCGAGCAGTGAATCAACATGTCAGAGCTCATTGTCTGCCTTATTCCTGACAGCTGTCTCGCGCAGCTGCACTGATCCAGGGTCTGCACACAGAGACGGCCCTGTTTCTGCACTCAAGACTTCAAGTGTGTTCGTGTGGCTGTAGTTTTGTGGGCGAAACTGTGTCCTCACAAATATATTGGAATTTTTTTAACTGACATTTAAGGTAAAATCGGCCTAAAATAAAAATGTTTTCATCATTTACTCGTCCTCTTGTCATTTCAAACCTGTATGACTTTCTCTCTTCTGCAAAACACAAAAAAAGATATTTTGAAGAATGTTGGTAGCCAAACAACACTGACCTTCACTGACTTCCATTGTATGAACACAAAACCACTGAGACATTTCTCGAAATATCTTCTTTTGTCTTCCACAGATGAAAGAGTCATGTTTGAATGAAAATGCCCTTCGCAGTATGTTCATGTTTTAATAGTTTTTTGCCGAATGTTATAACTTGTGAATATTTCAGAGCTGTTAGCTTTGGTTTGAGGGTTTCAACATTTTATTGAATATCATTTTAAAATGTCTTTAGAGATAATGAGTGAGAATAAATACCTCTCGAACCAAGGCCATCGTGAGGGTGGGCGGTCACTGTTAGTGACTCAGTCATGACAAAGAGAAATCGGAGAATTCTGAGAGACTAACCTCTGTTCTCTCAGTTCCACCTCACCTGCCTCGAGAACAACCACAATGCAATTCCTCTCATGATAGTGTGTTGTTATGCACCAGAGAGCCAACCAACAAGAGTTCTGCTATCACACACAAAAAAACACAGAGTCACATTTCACAGACAATTGTCCTGTTAGAGACAAAGACACAGCTTTGCCTCACAGCCAGGAATCCAGCCCGCTCACCGGGGTTGAGCTCAACTCAACTCAACTTTATTTATATAGTGCTTTTACAATTTTCATTGTTACAAAGCAGCTTCACATGAGACACATTGACTACAAGCAAAACAATCAAAGTTGTATCTGCAAAAACAAGAAAAGGTTGAAACACAGAAGACAGACACACCCACACACAAAACACTCCACACACACAACACGCACACGCACCAACACACAGACACAGAGACACACACACACACGGATGCGCACGCACACACACACAACACACACACACGTACGTAAACAGACAAGTACGCACACACACACACTCTCAGTGAGAGCACACATTTAGGATAAAGGAGAGAGAAGCACAGGTCAAATATAACAGATAATAAATTCCTATATGCAATATTAATTAAGTAAAACTTTAAAATTCTAAAGCAGCCCCCCCGGTCAGGCAGATGGTCAGGCGAGGAACCCAAAACTCTAATCGAGAAAAAAAACCTCAGGAGAACCCAGGCCCAACCAGGGGATTCCAGTTCCCCTCTGGCAAAAGCTGCTGCCTCTGCACAAGCTCCAGAGAACTTGCACAACAAGGCTAAATAAAATAAATAAACTTAATAATAAAATAAATTATAGTTTAAGATTATCATTAATAATCTAATAGCATTTGAAGTTTTGTGGTGAAGACATGTCAAGAGACCGCGTCCTTCTTTATCCAGCTCTATCATCTCAGCTCTTGTCAGGTCCCCACTTCCCATTCTCCGCTCTACCATCAGGTCAGGCCATGAACTGCATCCTGCTCGCTGTGGTAACCTTGGAACAATGAGACAAGACTGGCTGAGAGTAGAGTACTGTTCTGTACTCTTTGATGCAACAAGTACATCAGTTGTGTTTTTGGTTCCGGTTGATCTAACTAATGCAGCCTAAACCCTC
>NC_079900.1:24812514-24814001 GCF_024868665.1 Triplophysa rosa
GACGTTGTGTCGAACCGACAGAATGGGGTTTGTCTTGAGAACCTATCATCTTCTGAGTATTTAGAAAAGGCCAATGAAAATTGGCGAATGAAATTTGCATGCCGGGCTCCTCCCCGGATGTCCGGGTATAAGAGGGAAGCCGGCGTGCTCATTCATTCAGCTTTTGTTCTTCAGAGCCTAAGCATCTGATGAGCACTTCCAGATCTTCGCTGGTCTTCCAGATCTTCGCTGGTATCCTGCTGGAATCTACGACGTGGTGCAGCGGACGGTCCCTTCCTGCAGCGACTTTCCCCTGGGCGTCTCGGCAGTTCCAGAAGTGTCTGAGCAATATTTCCTTTTTTTTTCTAAAAGAGCAAATTTCTCCAGCGTGGCATGTCCCGCTGTTCTCTTGGGTGCGACGCGCTCATTGAGGAAGGGGATGGACACGATGTCTGTCTCAGGTGTTTGGGTCTCCGGCACGCTGAGGCAGCCTTCGTGGATACATCTTGCCCGCACTGCGGGAAGATGCCTATCCAGACGTTGCGGTCACGGGTGGCGGTATTCTTTATGGGTAAAGCCACCACCTCGTCTGTTACCCGATCCGTGATGGCAGTGACTACGGCCCTGCCACCCGTTTCGGTTAACACCGGGGGTGATATGGGGATCACCGTGAACGTTAGACCGCCAGCCACAGGCTCAAGGACCGTTCACGCCCTATCTCGCTCGTCTGACCATTCCTTAAAAGACGGTCCTACCCCGTCTTGTTCCTCCGCCACGTACTCGGAAGTGCGTGACGAAGATGAGATGTCGATCGTAGCATCGGAGGGCGACCTCTTGGCATCTGACCCCGACGATTCCTCGGAGCTCCCTCCCCCGGGGGGTCGAGCCTAGGAAGAAGCGGACGTTGAGATGTCAACCATGCTCTTGCGGGCCGCCGCGAGCATTGGGTTGCAGTGCACAGCACCGCCTTTACCCCAGCGCTCGCGGTTGGATACGTGGTACCTGGGGTCTGAGCGCGGCTCCAAGCCGCGCCCAGCGCCGGTCCCGTTCTACCCGGAGGTGCATGAGGAGCTGAGTAAGACTTGGAACGCGCCCATCACGGCTCGTTCCAATCAGAAAGGCTCAGTCGCCCTTACTTCCCTCGTTGGTGGGGCGGCCAGGGGCTATGTCGAGATCCCCCAGGTGGAGCGTGCTGTCACGGTGCAGACAGCGGCCACCTGGAGGGCTCGGCCTAGACTCCCATCCAAGGTGTGTAAGTTTTCGGCATCGCTGGTGTCGAAGGCTTACACGGCTGCGGGTCAGGCCGCCTCCTCCCTCCACGCCATGGCCATCCTGCAGGTCCATCAGGCCAAGGCGTTGAAGGAGCTCCACGAGGGCAAGACCGACCCAACGGTAATGCAGGAACTCCGTACCGCCACCGATCTCGCTCTACGGGCAACTAAGGTGACGGCACGGGCCTTGGGTCGGGCGATGTCCACCATGGTGGTCCAAGAGAGGCACCTCTGGCT
>NC_079900.1:24816297-24818016 GCF_024868665.1 Triplophysa rosa
GGTAGGTAGTGGCCTCTGCAGCGTTTTTCCCCCAGGGGGAATAATGCTTACCCAGTGGCCCGTACGGTGCCGGGGATCTCTAAGTACGGTCGGTACGGACCGTACGGTCTCTAAGAATTTAGAGAATTAGGCCTCCGCCCGTGACGGCCGGCGTTAGGGGGCTTCCCAACTTTTGTGGAAAGCTCTGGGTCCCCGTTCCTCTCCACTGGAAGGTCATAATTTCTCGTTAGCGTGTTCGTCTGACTCACCCAGGCCAGTCAACGTCGCTCCGCAGAGATTGTGACGCTCAGTGCTGTGGCGTTTTCCATAGGAACCCCATTCTGTCGGTTCGACACAACGTCGAGAGACCGACAGAAAGGGAACGTCTTGGTTACGGATGTAACCTCGGTTCCCTGTTGGAGGGAACGAGACGTTGTGTCCCTCATGCCACAACACTGGCCGCCCACCCCAGCGGTCGGGGGAGGATGCTTTAGGCTCCTCAGACCAAAGGTGAATGAATGAGCACGCCGGCTTCCCTCTTATACCCGGACATCCGGGGAGGAGCCCGGCATGCAAATTTCATTCGCCAATTTTCATTGGCCTTTTCTAAATACTCAGAAGATGATAGGTTCTCAAGACAAACCCCATTCTGTCGGTTCGACACAACGTCTCGTTCCCTCCATCAGGGAACCGAGGTTACATCCGTAACCAAGACGTTTTTTATTTACATTTTTCAAACCTTTTCAAAACAAATTTTTGCCATCAAGCCTTATAGAAAAGCAAGCTGTTGCAACCATATTTCAAAATCTCAACATATTGCTTTTTGCATACATGTATACAGAATGCACATTTGGCTATCACACAGTAGGCACTTCTGAGCGCATCAGAGATCACTTTATCACATCTGCCTATATTGTGGTTTTGGCTCTGAGAGGAAAAAACGTATTCACACACTTCTAGAGAATAAGCTGAGATTTATGAAGGTTCATCTTCTCGCTTGGAGCCAAGAGTCTGGCAGAGGGCACAAGGGAAGCATTGGGGGATTATTTTCAGGATTTCTCCTCCTAGCTGTTGTGTGATGGTATTAATTCATACTGACATTTATTGGGAAAGTATCATGGGTGGATTGTGTCTTCTGCATCTTGTTTTGTGAAACCAGCCCTATGATGGAGTGTAAGGATTGGACTTGTTTGTATGTTTGATGTTGATCACATGGTTACGTTTTCATTTTCCTCCACCTCTCTCCCCATCACTCATGTTGCACACGCTGCATGAATGCTGGAAAATAAGCCGTCGGCTCGGGTGCCTGCTTCACAATCTCAGCCTCTCAGTCTCATTGTGTTGTGCTTTAAGTTCGGACTGCGTAGTTTACGTGACCCACAGCCACCCCATGATCTCTCATTCCCGTCTTTGTGATTCCATCTCTGTGAGATGGCAGGCAGTCAAAACACACTCAGATAACAGGCCTCTTTCTCTCTGCAGTAAGCATACGCTCCCTGACTGTGTATGACTGGCCTATCAGTTCCTGTTACCCTCTCTCCCTCTCTCCACCTGTCTCCCTCACTACCTGCCTCTGTTTCCCTCCTTATCCTCCCATTCAACCTGTCTTTCTCTCTCTTTATATATTCCACCTGTCTGTCTGATCTTCATTTATACCTGTCTCTCTCACCCTCCCACTCCACCTGTCTCTCTCACTACCTGCCTCTGTTTCCCTCCCTATCCACCCATTCAACCTGTCTC
>NC_079900.1:25138375-25197823 GCF_024868665.1 Triplophysa rosa
CAGATGCAGAGAAGTTAATTCATGCATTCATGACATCAAGACTAGATTACTGTAATGCACTGTTAGGTGGTTGCCCTGCAGGCTTATTACAAAAACTCCAATTGGTCCAAAACGCGGCAGCTCGAGTTCTTACACGTACAAAAAAGTATGAACATATTAGCCCGGTTCTGTCAACCTTGCACTGGTTACCTATAAAGCATCGCGTTAACTTTAAAATCTTGCTTATTACCTATAAAGCCTTACATGGTTTAGCTCCTCAATACTTGAATGAACTCCTTTTGTATTACAGTCCTTCACGTGCATTACGCTCTCAGGCGTCCTGTCAGTTGGTAATACCTAGAATTTCAAAATCAAGTGCAGGTGGTAGATCCTTTTCCTATCTAGCGCCTAAACTTTGGAATAGTCTTCCCTGCAATGTCGGGGAGGCAGACACATTCTGTCAGTTTAAATCTAGACTAAAGATGCATCTTTTTAATCTTGCATACACTAGACTTCCATAATATAAATCCTCTGAGGGTTTAGGCTGCATTAGTTAGATCAACCGGAACCAAAAACACAACTGATGTACTTGTTGCATCAAAGAGTGCAGAACAGTACTCTACTCTCAGCCAGTCTTGTCTCAGTGTTCCAAGGTTACCACAGCTAGCAGGATGCAGTTCATGCCCAGACCTGATGGTAGAGCGGAGAATGGGAAGCGGCGACCTGACAAGAGCTGAGATGATAGAGCTGGATAAAGAAGGACGCGGTCACCTGACACGTCTTCATGGCCTGACCTGATGGTAGAGCGGAGAATGGGAAGCGGCGACCTGACAAGAGCTGAGATGATAGAGCTGGATAAAGAAGGACGCGGTCACTTGACACGTCTTCACCACAAAATTTCAAATGCTATTAGATTATTAATGATAATCTTAAAACTATAATTTACCTTATTAGTAAGTTTATTTATTTTTATTTAGCCTTGTTGTGCAAGCACTGTCAAGCTTGTGCAGAGGTAGCAGCTTTTGCCAGAGGGGAACTGGAATCCCCTGGTTGGGCCTGGGTTCTCCTGAGGTTTTTTTTCTTGATTGGAGTTTTGGGTTCCTCTCCACCGTTTGCATACTGTTTTTTTGCACTATTTGCCTGGCCGGGGGGCTGCTTTAGAATTTTAAAGTTTTACTTAATTAATATTGCATATAGGAATTTATAGTCTGTTATATTTGACCTGTGCTTCTCTCTCCTTTATCTTAAATGTGTGCTTTCACTGTGCATGTGTGTGTGCATGCTTGTCTGTGTGTGTGTGTGCATGCGTGTCTGTGTGTGTGCACGTACTTGTCTGTGTACGTGTGTGTGTGTGCGTACGCGTCCATGTGTCTGTGCGTCCGTGTGTGTGTCTATGTCTATGTGTGTTAGTATGTATGCATATTGTGTGTGTGGAGTGTTTTCACCTTTTTCTTGTTTTTACAGGTACAACTTTAATTGTTTTGCTTATAGTCGATATGTCTCATGTACAGCTGCTTTGTAACAATGAAAATTGTAAAAAGCGCTATATAAATAAAGTTGAGTTGAGTTGTATCAGTGGTAAAAAAAACAGTGTAGTAATTTGGTTATACGGTCGTTGTTTTGGTACATTAAGCCACAAAGCTGTTTCCTTAATAGACTAGTAATAATAATAATAATAATTAGTTACATTTATATAGCGCTTTTCTGGGCACTCAAAGTGCTTTACATGGAAGGGGGAATCTCCTCAACCACCACCAATGTGCAGCATCCAGCTGGATGATGAGACGGCAGCCATATTGCGCCAGAATGCCCACTACACACCAGCTTATTGGTGATAGGAGACAGAATTGCGAAGTCAATCAGTATATATGGGGATGATTAGGAGGCCATGATGTATAGAGGCGAATGGGCAAATTTGGCCACGATGCAGGGGTTACACCCCTACTCTTATTCGAAGGACATCCTGGGATTTTTAATGACCACAGAGAGTCAGGACCTCGGTTTAACGTCTCATCCAAAGGACGGTGCTTTTTTTTACAGCATAGTGTCCCCGTTACTATACTGGGGCATTAGGACCCACACAGACCACAGGGTGAACACCCCCTGCTGGCCAGGCTCAGCCCTGCTTAGCTCCATTGGGAAACCAGTCTTGGGCTACAGGGTGATTGGCTGCTGGCTTATATGACTTTCTTATGATTCATGATTAAAAACTACAAAACTAGCCCTATGAAAGAGCGTAAGATAATAATCAGTCACACAAATTATCCCAAACTCGGGGTACAATTTGACCAAATCACTGAATGAATAAGGGTTTGTCACATTAAGTGGGGAACAGAACACAGGTCTGTTTTTTATTGCTGTATATAAAACTTCAGATTTGGCATTTTTTAGTAACTTATTATAGATTCAGAACACCACATAGCAACTTTTCGACACCGCACCAAGCAAAAACCAATTGTAATCATTACAGGGGGCTAAGATAAAGTACCTAACAAGGTCTACACGCATTAAATCCAACAGTTTTGTGGGCATTCCCAGTTATGCTGACCAAGTCTGTGACATTTTTTTGTGGGCATTCCCAGTTATGGCGTTTAGTAAATTGGAAAGTGAGGCATTTTTCTGTTTTCGTTTTCAATGGATTTTCTTTTCTGTAAATGACAGAAGAACTGCAAAATGTACTCGTTTTTCCACTGCTTGGTTCTGGATTATTAGTAGAAAATAAAAACAAGGGTCCTTTTTTATTTTTTTAATTACCTTTCTAAAATGAAAATTAAATGACAAGAAGGTACACGGACCTTTTAACACAGGTTAGTTTTGTTTGGATTTGTTTTATGCTTTAGCACTGCGCGTTTCCCTTCTATCCTCCCCTCATTTCCCCAGTGTTTTTCGTTCTGTATTGAGTAATTGTAAATACTGATATCAGTAGTTTGCCTCTGCTCGTCTAGGTCTTTTAATGTTCTTGGAAGGATGAGCATCTTCATTAGATTTAGCCTTCAGTGAATTAACAGTAATCTCAGCACAGCCATGTAATTTTAGCATGCTGCTGTAGTTGGCAGTTCTGTCTGTTTCCATCCATAGGATCCACAAATGGAACCAGGCTCATTTAAGCAGGAATGTTGTTGCACTAATGCTTCAGCTACTTCACAGAAATCAGCTTCTGATTGATATGCTTTAAATTTGTAGATATGGTCTGCCAATTCTTGCAGAATGTCACTTTTCATCTTTGACCCAACTGTCAGCTTATTTTTGTTGGCCTTGTATTCTGAATTTCCCCTCTGTAACTGAAGCTCAGTCTCATATGAGAAGCAAGGGTTTGGGAAATGTTTAGGCATGGCTGGCTTCTGGACAGATCAGACTCTGGCTGGGAAGTATTTGTGCTTTCTGTGCTATCTGTATTACATGACAAATTAGATATGGAGTCATCCGTGTCCATGGTTATGCCTGAGGTGCCTGGAGAGCCTAAATCGTGCATTGGAAAATTATCATCTTGTTGCTGAATCACTTTTATGGTGCCAAGATGTTGTATTTCAGAGGTGGTAGTTACATTAACAAATTCACCAAAATCAGCATCCAGGTACTGTAGCCTAATGTTTCCTTTTAAGTTCAATGTATTTTTCACTTCCTCAACCATATCATGCAGGGATGCAGGAAAGCCCTTAGGAAGGATCATTTTATGTGCATCATCTTTGCCAAAAAGTACTCTAAGTCGTATGTTGCTTGTGTGAGCCATGGTGACAATATATAAAAAAGAGAAAATACATGACCTTCACAATAGTCACTAAATAAAAGTTGCAGGTCTGTCAAATGACAATTTCAAAATACATAATTATATGCATGTATGTATCTCTTAACTGTTGTAAGATGCATCCCTGACAAAAAGTAATCTGCAAGTGGATACACATTCCTTAATTCATGAGACTGTATAAGCGATACTTCTTCATTGAAAGACTTTTCCAAGACAAATGATGTGTAGTGTTCAAAGTACCACACCTTCTGCTTCCTGACGATGAAATATAACCTGTCCTGCACAACAACCATTTGGATAATTTCACAAAACTCTGGGAGTCCTGCTAGAGATCCATGTGCCAGTATCATTTCAGTCTTGTAATTAAGGCTATTGTATGTAACATTTTTCGACAAATATGCCTCCTCAATATGCACATATTTTTGTTTCAGTGCTTGTGCAATGTCTTCATTTAGAACATCAAGTGGAAGTGTAGAAACATCTGTAACTTCAAGAGATGGTTTGGGGAAAGAGCTCCCATGCAAATAATATGCTATCTGAAACTGGTGTTTCATTGACAATGACTGGAGGACATTAGGTAAAAACCGCGAAATGGAGTTATATTTATTAAGAATTTATAGTGGGATGGACACAAAGTAAGTATTACATAAATTCACATGAATAAAGTTGTAAGACGATATGAAATGTGACTAAACGTAATTCTTGATGCATTTCATGCATTTAGCTTCATAAAGGCAAAACATTATCAAATGTTTTTACATGTAGCGCCCTACTCCCTTAAGGTAAATTGGAATGGGCCCTGAGTTCTTTAAGTTTTAGATCTCTCTACAATCTTATAGTTATTATGGTCTTTGTATTAACAAACCTTCTTGTTCTGGGATACCCTGAAGTATAGCAACTGCTATGTTACAAGTAAAACCACATGCAATAGTAAATCCAAACAGGATTTAATAAACAATGTATAAAATAAATAATAAAGCAGAAAAATGATAATACACTACTACATGAAATACTTGGTTTTGGATTAAATAAGGAAGTAACACTAGACTTCTTATCAAACCCTCTCAAACAATATTATTTCAGCACAAACCTTGTAGTCAGTGAATCTCAAACAATACTTCAGAAGTGCACACCCCACCTTTAATTGTTAGTAGGCTGTGAAATAAAACAGTTACCATTACAACATCTCAACAATATTCAAACACCCAGTAATAACAGATATACCCACGTCTCTTCTTTCAATTTCAAGCTCAAAGTTCATGTAAATGTCCCAGGAGTCGATCAATGTTCAAAAATGCAAACGAAAAAGACCGTAAACGTTGCAGGCCTGATAAGACGATGGCGTGCGGTGAGGCCTTACAACGTGCCGCTTCACTCAATGAGCAACATAAACAAGATGGTGGTTACCTTTGCAGATGAACGTTCAGGCCGTACACTTAACCACGTCTCCTCAGAACGAGAGCAACCCGTTCAATAAATCCAACAGCGGTTCAGCGCACAGGTCCCCGAAGCCAGAGGAACCACTGAGAATCTCCGGTATCTCAGGGCGCTATCTGGTTACTTATCTCCGCAGAACGTCCGGTAAGAGACTCGATACACTTTTGTTTTTCACTGCAGCGAACTCGAATGTCTCTCACGTCCTTCTCAGCTCCGTTTTGTAAAAAGCAGAGGTCAATTTATGCAATTTTTGTTCAACTTGATGTAACATTAGTTTTTTTGCAGGAACAGGTGGAGTGCGAGAAGCTCCGCCCCTGTTTTTGAGCGTGGAAAACATGTTAGCTCACGGTTGAAAATACAATTTTGAGATTTTTATTATTTCATTTTCCCATTTTAAACAAAATATAGAAAAAGGTAGTAATGAACGGAATTACTCTGACTGCAGTTGTGCTGCTCACTGTCGCAAGTTAATTTAGCTCAGGACTGGAATAGGATTGGAATAGAAGTGCATTTATCAATGCGTAATTCAATAATTGAATATCAATTCAATTATTATGAATTAAACAAGATGCGGTGTTTACTTTAAACGCATTATAATTTTGTTTTGGTAAACATAATACAATACAACATAAAATTAAATGCAAAGAAATGTTACTGATTTTTAAAACAGATTTGTGGCCATTAGCGGGAATGAAGTTGTCAGAATAATAAACACACACCTCTGAAATGGCAGTAGTTAAACAAACAAACAAACAAAATGTAATGTTAACACATGATCGTTGTCATCTTGAGTCTGGCCAATCATGACATAACTGTGTCAAAGCTTGCGCCATAGGGATGCAAATGAATGAAGTCTATAATCACAAATGTCGTCAAATTTGTGAACTCTGCAAGTGACTGACAACATTGAAGCACTATACAGTAACATGAAAAATACAGATTTGTCCTTTAAAATTACATTCAAGCCACATTAATTGTCATTGCATAAAAAACAACGAACTTTGTAAACAATACAGTGCATCCACAATTAACAGCACAAACGCAATAGGTGTGACTATGAGACAATAAATATTACACACTATGCACCACAATGCATTAACTTTGGCAGTTGAAGTGAGGTATTACATGTAACACCATTGCACATTTGTTATTGCAATTGCCCTATATACAAGTGCAAATGAGGTTTGTGCATGTGCAATTGGAAAAGTAGCCTATTTAAAACTTAAACATCACACACAATTAATAGGTAAAATAGAATATTCTGTTATTTTTCAATTGTTTACCTCTATCTATGGGGATCACTGAACCTGAACTCTTCTTCTCTGTCCTTCAGAGCAGTGGTCCTGTAGAGAACACAACTATATACTGCCCTTTATGTCTGGAGCTGACATATTGTGCATGTGTTGAATGTGTCCATCCAAGCTCTATTAGAAATTGTATGTTGTTTCAATGTAACTCAATTAGGTTTGAACAACATTCCCTTGTTTTATGTTACATAAACATAATTGCAGTAGGTTACACCAACAAAATTAATTTTATGGGTAGAATCAGGTAGAAATAGCTCTTTTAGTCAACAACTGCACGTTCACTTTTAACTGTGTATAACTTAAAACACAGTAGGATAAAATAATAAATAATAAAAATAATACTACACTTTTTACATTCATTCATGTGACAAATGGCTTAATTCACTGTAAAACTGTAAATACACTGTAAAAAATCACAAAAAATCCCACAAAATTACGGGTTTCCTGTTTTCTTGTAAATTTGCAGTCATTTTCTGTAAATTGATGGTTTTTGACTGCATTTAAAAACAATTGTAAATAAAACAGTTCAGTTTCATAAAATTACAGATTTTGGACATTATGTGCAAATCTAGTAAAAATACAGAATTTACAGTGTACAATTCATTTGACGTATACAGTACTGTATACCGGCATACCTCTTTCATCAGTACAAGGTACATTTGTGCATGTAAACATTGATGACATTTGATGAGGACTCTGACATATATCTTCTTTGCTCACAATCTTTAGAATGAAACTGTCACGGTCCTGCCTTCCTGGTTCTGTATTTCTAGTCGTGTGGCAGGATCGGGACAGAGCCCTTAGTTATATGTGGGAAAGCCATGAGATGTTTTTGTTTTTGACATCTCATGTGTTTTCTCGTGTCTCGTCATTGGCCCCGCCCCTCTCGTTTCGTGTATTGCCTCCCTGCCGTGTCTAATGTTTCCTACCTGCCCTGCGTCATTATCCCTCTTTTGTCTTACCCTATTTAATGCCCTCTTGTTTCATTGTCCTGTGCTCTTGCATTGTATGTGTACCGTGGATGGCTCTGGTGCGGTGTGCTGTGTTTGTTCAACATCCCCCTGTAACTGCAACCTGTGAGTTTCTCTTCTTTTTCCTGCCTTGTCTTGCTTGTCTTTTGGGTTATCATTTTATGTTTTGGACTCCCTTGCCTTTTGCTTTGACGTTTGGTTGTCTAGTTTTGTTATTTTGTCCGTGTTCCTGTTTATATCTTTGTTGTTTTACTCCCTCGTGGGTTTTTGTTTTGTGTTTTGATTATTTAACAAAAGTCTTTGTGTTAACCCCTTCACCACCACTGCTGCCTGCGCTTGGGTTCTTCTCCCTGTGAAACCTGACGGAACGCAAGAGCCAGAACTGAACCCAGCAGGCAACAGTATGGACTTCATCCCCACCGACCGCTGGCCCTGCACCTCCAATCCAGTTTGGTGGCAGGCAATAGCCTCCCAGTCACGCACCGGAGGTGGCCCGTTTCCATCGCAGCGCCATCGTCCATTGCGGGACTACGCTCGGGACATCGAGGCCAGGGGAGCTTCAGTCCCTGAGGTGCTGGTCCGTGCCTATCTGGTAGCCGGGATGGACGATCCTCCACCCTTTCTGGAGTGGGAGGAGATGGTATACCAGCCGTTCCCACAGTTAGTGGAATGGCTGCAGCTCCGAGAGGAGCTAGTCAAAGGCTCCTCTCCCAGCTGCCATCAGGTCTCCTCTCGTCCCGCTCTGGTGTCCGTCCCGGAGGACCGCGTGATAGGCACCCTCACTATCGGAGGCCCAGCACCTCCCGCCCCGAGCCTGGCAGCTCCTCCACTGTCCACCAGCCTCGTGGGCAAGCGGGGGAGGTGAGCATCCTGGGGGTCCACCTCCGAGGAGTCCCAGTCGGAACCAGCCATGCCTTCTACATCCTTCCTTCAGCTGACCTCCAGGCGGGTGGCTCGGCTGAAGAAGAAGAGGCAGCGCGGGCTCCTCCCAGTCCGGTGTCCAGTCTTTTGTCCAGTCCAGTACAGCCTGTGTCCAGCCCAGCACCCAGTCAGGTGCATCCATTCCAGAGTCCGTTCCGGTGATCCAGCCGGCGTCCGTTCCGGTGATCCAGCCGGCGTCCGGTCCGGCGATCCAGCCGGCATACCGTCCGGCGTCCCAGCCGGCGATCCATCCGGCGTTCCAGCTGGCGTCCCAGCCGGCGATCCATCCGGCGTTCCAGCCGGCGTCAAGCCCTGTCCAGCCGGCCTTCCAGCCGGTGCTCAGCCTTGTCCCGCCGACATTCCAGTCGGCGGTTCCCCCTGTGACTCCCCCCCCCAAGTCCCCCAGGACTTCGCGCCCTCGAGCGCAGCCGGGGACTAGGACTATTCCCCCAGAGACTGTCCCTTCCCGTCCCAACCCCTTTGGACTGCCCCATATGAACCCTTGTCTGTCCCCACCCCCCTCCCATGTTTGTTGTTTTTGTTGTCACACCACAACCCTTTTGTTATTATTGCCTGTCTGCCCCTGGTCTTGGTTGCCATGTGTGTTTGGGTCTTGTCCTTGTCTCAGTCTTTCATGTCCTGTTAGTCAACCCCTTGGTGAACACCTGGAGGTGTTCATTAAGGGGGGGGGGGCTCTGTCACGGTCCTGCCTTCCTGGTTCTGTATTTCTAGTCGTGTGGCAGGATCGGGACGGAGCCCTTAGGTTATATGTGGGAAAGCCATGATGTTTATGTTTTTGACATCTCATGTGTTTTCTCGTGTCTCGTCATTGGCCCCGCCCCTCTCGTTTCGTGTATTGCCTCCCTGCCGTGTCTAATGTTTCCCACCTGCCCTGTGTCATTATCCCTCGTTTGTCTTACCCTATTTAATGCCCTCTTGTTTCATTGTCCTGTGCTCTTGCATTGTATGTGTACCGTGGATGTCTCTGGTGCGTTGTGCTGTGTTTGTTCAACGTCCCCCTGTAACTGCAACCTGTGAGTTTCTCGTCTTGTTCCTGCCTTGTCTTGCTTGTCTTTTGGATTATCATTTTATGTTTTGGACTCCCTTGCCTTTTGCTTTGACGTTTGGTCGTGTCTAGTTTTGTTATTTTGTCCGTGTTCCTGTTTATATCTTTGTTGTTTTACCCCCTCGTGGGTTTTTGTTTTGTGTTTTGATTATTTAATAAAAGTCTTTGTTAACCCCTTCACCACCACTGCTGCCTGCGCTTGGATTCTTCTCCCCTGTGAAACCTGACAGAAACATTGTCCTGTGCAGTTGTCTCTTGTTAAATATGGATTAAATGTTTGGAGACATTTTTGCCAGCACTTTAATTTCTTCCTGTAGCTCATTTTGGTAGATTATTGTGTTAGCAGCACAAAAGGTCGTGCTGGGGGAACACACACACTGACCCATGCATACTGTACATTAAAAACCAAAATCGCTTTGGATAAAAGTGTCTGCCAAATGTATGAATGTAATGTATTTGAACTATGGAAAAATATACGAGTCATTTTATTTTTTTCCATACTGTACTCTTCACCCAGCATGCATTAGTTTTTCTGCAGTTAATCTGTGCGTGAGGTTAAATGTTGTAGAGATTTAAATCACAGGACTCCGTTGCCCACTTGATTGACACTTTGCTGTAAGTTCCAGGAAAGGGGACGCTAAACCACAAAACTGCTTTATATAATCCTTACCTGCACAGCCTTCAATGCCACAGTGAATTACTTTTGTGTTGTTTTTTCTATAATGTGCTTTGTAATCCACATCACTGCACATGTAATATTGTAACACATCTGACTCTGGCCCTAAAAGATCCATGTACAGTAAAATGTACTGTATATATTTGAAGTATTTAAGTAAATTGATCAAATAAATTGATTATTTAAATGTATTGGTATCTAAATAACAATCTAAAGTCCACTGATTGCATATCCTTTAACGGTAACACTTTTGATTATAGACCGGAGTGTACCGTAAAATTAAACAAAATTTACAACATAACTAATTGCAGCAATAATGTACCACTACATTACATATCTATAAGGAAAGGGGAACAATAGGCGAAGTGTGGGGCATAAAGGGGTAAGAGTAAGGAAAATTTTAAATATATTTATACTGTAAGGATCTTAAAACCAAGTATTACATGGTATGATTGACCTTCGGTAGGCCATATGCTAGACAACAGTGTTTTGGGAGTGTGAACATACGCTACATTTTTGTAATAACAATGTACCGATAAATATAAGCTACTGTGGATATTTTTTAAACAATAAGGCTACTTATTGTATAGCAAACATGAAATATGGGGCAATTATGTGTTGACTTTCTGTGAAGCACACATTTAACACTGGCTGCATTTCTGGCCGCATTTATATGACATGCAGTTGCCTCACAGAACATTAAAAGTAAAACTGGGAATGAATGTGTGTATATTATATTAAAAAAGATGTGTCTTGAGATGTGTTGTCTAGAATATAACATTGTTGTCTAGCATATTGTAGGTCATGCTTATGCTTATTCATTGCTGGCTGTAACGTAAAGCGTTACATATTTAATCTCTATTATATCAGGGCATTTTCCCTTCAATCCGCCTGTTACAGTGAGTTATGTACACGATGCTGTTTTGACATTAGACCTGATACGGTGGGGAAGCTGGGTCACTGTTAGGTGGCATAGTCGTAAGGAAAGCAGCACAACACTGCTGCTTTCCTGTTGTTATTTAAAACAGGTTCTCCTCCCTCAACGACATGCCGTTTGAGACGTCTGTCACAAGCACCCTGGTTATCTGTGATTCTATTATATGGAATGTGAAAATAGAGACAACAGCCACCATAGTCGAATGTATACCAGCCAGGGCCGTGCACAGACATTTTGAGGGGCAGTGGCCGAATCAAAAAAAGGGCACTTAGGGTTGGGGCAGGAGTAGACACCACATGCTCTTAGAGATGTCTTTCAACTTATGACACTGTAGCACTCAATAAATATGTAAATCTATATTTTATCTTGTGCTATGTTAAGGTACAACTCTTAAAACATTTATAGTAGCCAATACAGCATTTTCACAATCATTTTTCAACATTATTTGCAGGTGCAAAAGCGATATTTACTTTTATGCATTTGGCAGACGCTTTCATCCAACGTGAATTACATTGCATTATACTATACATTTGTTTCTGAGTATGTGCAATCCCTTGGATTGAACCCATGACATTGGTGTTGCTATAGTGCCATGCTCTAACCAATGAGCTACAGGAAATATTGATGCATTAACATTAACAAAAGATTCAATGGTTTTCAGATCTCACCTGCTATATGGGATACTATTAATATGGTCTTAATAAAATGTAATTTATATGATATATGTGTCATGAATGGTGAAGGGGTTAACAGGATACTTTATTACAAAAAGACACGCAAAACAAAAACCCACAGTGGGGAACAAAACACGATAATAAATGGAAGATAACAAAACAGGTGCATAAACTGATTAAACTAAAATACAAGGACTAAACACCACAATGGACAAATCTACAATAAACTGACTTTAACTAAACTCACGGAACAACCAGGAACAGGAACACACAGCACTAGGCACGGAGGTAAGTACACAGACAAGGAACCATATACAATACACGAGCCCAGGACAATGAAACAAGAGGGCATTAAATAGGGCAAGACAAACGAGGGATAATGACACAGGGAAGGTGGGAAACATTAGACACGGCAGGGAAGCAATACATGAAACGAGAGGGGTGGGGCCAATGACAAGACACGAGAAAACACATGGAGTGTCAAAAGATAAACACCCCATGGTCTTCTCACACAAAACATAAGGCTTTGCCACGACTCTGCCTCAAGACTAAGAAATCCATGACAAGATAAGCAGAGTCATGACAGAAGCCCCCCCTTCAATGAGCACCTCCAGGTGCTCACCAAGGGGTAGACTAACGAGACAAGACCGACTGGGTGACAGACAAGACAAGGAATAACAATGAAAACAAAATCAAGGGCAAACAAGCAAACATAATCATGGGGTTGGGGTGACAACAAAAATAACAAACAAGGGAGGGGGGGGTGGGACAACAGAGTTCATGGGTGGGAGTCCAGAGGGGCTAGGACAAGGGGGAACAGTCCTAGTCCTAGGGGACTTAACAGGGTAAGTCCTGGGAGGAACCGCCGACTGGAACGTCGGCTGGATTTTTTTTGGTTCTTGTTTGTTTTCCGGCTGGAATTCCGGCTGGGAGGTCGGCTGAAATGCCGGCTGGACAGGGCTTAACGCTGGCTGGAACGCCGGCTGGACAGGGCTGAACACCGGCTGGAAGGCCAGACTGGCTCCCGGCTGCACCGGGCTGGCTCCCGGACTGGACGCCGGCTGCACCGGACTGGACACCAAACTGGACACCGGCTGCACCGGACTAGACGCCGGACTGGATACCGGACTGGACACCGGCTGCACCAGACTGGAAACCGGCTGCACCGGACTGGACATCAGACCGGACACCGGACTGGACGCCGGCTGTGCCGGACTGGACACCGGCTGCACCGGACTGGACACCGGCTGCACCGGACTGGACATCGTACTGGATCACCGGCTGGGACGTGCTCGGCTTCCCCCTCCTTTGCTTCTTCCTCTTGGACCGGCCCACCTTACGTGCGGTCGGTCGCTGGGAAGTGGTGGGGGACCAGAGGTACTCCGTACCGGAGGAGTCGGACGGGGAGTCCCATGACTCCCTTCATCTCCGCCGGCCACGGGTGTCGCCGAGGAGTGCAGCAGAATGCACCGAGGCGGGTGGTTCGGAGGGACCCAAGGTAATGGTACCAATGTTAAGGCCCTGTTCCTCCGGAATCGTCTCCAGGGCGATCGGAGAGGCAAGACATGCTGAGGCCCCAGGCGGATCCTGATTGTTAGCGTAACAAACGAGTTCCGAGAAGCCCAGGGGTCTCAGCATCCGCATCTCCGACCGGGAGAGAGGTTCCGCGAGGCAACCATTGAACATTACCTCGCAGAACGAGGCTGCTACTGCCAAGAACTGATTGGCGAACACCCAGATGTTCTTGTCTCCCTGGGGGAGGGAAAGGAGGCGGTGGGTCTCCCTAGCCCGGCTCCCCATATCCACAGAGCTGCCTGCTGGGCTCAGTATTGGCTCGTGTATTCTGTCACGAATGGTGTAGGGAGGAGAGAGAACCCAAACGCAGGCAGCAGCGGTGAAGGGGTTAACATGATACTTTATTACAAAAAGACACGCAAAACAAAAACCCACAGTGGGGAACAAAACACGATAATAAATGGAAGATAACAAAACAGGCGCATTAACTGACTAAACTAAAATACAAGGACTAAACACCACACTGGACTAATCTACAATAAACTGACAATAACTAAACTCACGGAACAACCAGGAACAGGAACACACAGCACTAGGCACGGAGGTAAGTACACAGACAAGGAACCATATACAATACGCGAGCCCAGGACAATGAAACAAGAGGGCATTAAATAGGGCAAGACAAACTAGGGATAATGACACAGGGCAGGTGGGAAACATTAGACACGGCAGGGAAGCAATACATGAAATGAGAGGGGCGGGGCCAATGACAAGACACGAGAAAACACATGGAGTGTCAAAAGATAAACACCCCATGGTCTTCTCACACAAAACATAAGGCTTTGCCACGACTCTGCCTCAAGACCAAGAAATCCATGACAAGATAAAGCAGAGTCGAGACAATATGTTATAGATTTCTGGTTTCAACTAAGAAAATAGATAAGGGGAAATGTACTGCACAGGAGTTACAGTGTGACAAACTGTCAGCTGCGTGAAGGCATTTTCTGCAAAGTTTGCCAATAACAGCAAATTCGGTGTAATTTATATGAGATCGATACATCAATTTGATTTGATAAGAATTCTCATTTTTTACAAGTTGTTAGCAGTTAGCACCAATAATAGAAAACCATGAGCAAAACATTACCAACAAAGATACAAAAAACAAACTATCAAATATTTATTCTGCTTATCAAGCACTGTCTGTAATGTGGATAATGTCCAGTGATGGGATGAACTTCTGATACTGTCGTCTTCACTCCAGCGTTCCGATAGAGACTAGGCTTGTTCGACTTGATGCGGCGCCGCAAGATCCGACAGACGGATGACATCAAAGTACCGCGAGAGCGATTCGAATGCAAACTATGTATCGTTTTTCGAATCGCTCTCGCGGTACTTTGATGTCATCCGCCTGTCGGATCTTCGGCGCTGCATCATGTCGAACAAGCCTACTGTCTGTGAGTGATACTGGGGAGCGAGCGGGAAAACACGGGGCGGATAAGCGGAATCAGAGGATGTTTAGTGGAGTGTTAATAGACGTCTTTAAGTGGGCATCTTGAATGGATGCCTGCCCGGAGGTGGGGTTGAGAGGGGCACCTAAGAGGATGAGGGCAGAGGGGCCACCCCCCTGTGCAAGGCCCTGCCTGGAGCCAGAGCATCTGATATTAGATCAAAGCTAAAAGTTCTGGCTAATGCTAAACATACATAATCTAAGATTATTATTCACCTCGGCACTAATGATGTTCGACTTTGTCGGTCGGACATCACTAAAGATAATGTTAAAGAGGTGTGCGAGCTCGCAAAAACACTGTCAGATGCTATAATATGCTCTAGTCCCCTCCCTGCTTATCGGGGTGATGAGACATATAGTTTATAGACAATTGGAAAAAAAATTGTCTATAAACTATGTCTTATCATCTGTGATGTTTAGCTGATCTTCGGTCACCTCTCCCAGGTTTATATTTGTTGGTTCGGGGGACAGACACAGTAGCTATATTATGATAGCTTAATGATTCAGAGTGCTGTGTTTTATGTGACCTAAGTGACATGTCGTAGCAGCTAGCAGACGGTTGGTCAAGCCAGTCTGACTGCTTTCTGGCCTGGCCCCCGGTTAGTCAAACATTAGAACTATTTAGACTATTGATCAGATTTCTCCTATGATGAAGACCATCTCTCTTTAACAGGCCACGTCTGCTAGCTTCTACGACATGTCACTTAGGTCACATAAAACACAGCACTCTGAATCATTAAGCTATCATAATATAGCTACTGTGTCTGTCCCCCGAACCAACAAATATAAACCTGGGAGTGGTGATCGAAGATCAGCCAAACTTCACATTTCACGTTGCCAGCACCACTCGGTCCTGTAGATTCATCCTCTACAATATCAGGAAAATTAGTCCTTTCCTATCCGAGCATGCTACGCAGGTCCTAGTCAAGGCTCTTGTTCTGTCCAGACTGGACTACTGCAATGCGCAACTAGCTGGACTTCCTGCTTGCACAACAAAACCTCTACAGATGATCCAGAATGCAGCGGCAAGAGTGGTCTTCAATGAACCGAAGAGAGCACCCGTCACCCCTCTCTTCATTAAGTTACATTGGCTCCCTATAGTCGCTTGCATCAAATTCAAGACTCCTACAGGACCACCACTGATTTTGCACCCCCTTATCTTCATTTGCTAATGCAGACTTATGTACCCACCAGATCCATACGCTCTGCAAACGAACGACGTCTTGTGGTGCCATCCCAAAAAGGTAAAAAAAAATACTCTCACGAACCTTCTCTGGATCGGTTCCACATTTGTGGAATGATCTGCCTGCTGCTACAAGATCAGCAGATTCTGTGGCCATTTTTAAGGATCCGCTGAAAACACATCTCTTCCGTCAGCACATGATCATTTCTGACTTCCATATCTTTTCTACACTATCTATTTATAACAAATAAAAAAAAACTTAGCTCTGTACACTGTAGTAGGCTTTGTGAGACATGTTTTATTGCACTTATGCTTTTTGTTTTCCTAATGTTGCTACCAATTGCTTCCATTGTTTACCCAACTTGTAAGTCGCTTTGGATAAAAGCGTCTGCTAAATGATTAAATGTAAAGCGCTGTTGAAATCAATACAAACAAATCTGATCGATATTAAATTAGACAAATATATATATCATCTGATTATAATCAAAAGCTCAAATTTGGGCTGAAATTATTACCGATCATTATTCTGCGGCCAGATGCACTTCTGTTTAGCAGAATTAGTCTGAATCTACCCCACGTGGTTATTTTTATAAGCATGAGCCTCGGCTAAAAGGTAGATTGGGAGGCGTTGCAACAAATTATAATGAAATATTTGAAGTGAATTATAATTCTGGACTTTAAATCATTTGAATTGTTGGTGCTTAACAAGACGCTATCAGACTCAAAAGATATATCTTTGCCATTTATTCTGGCTACTATTTGCAGACCACCGGGTCATCACACAGACTTTCTAAAAGAGTCTGTCGCTGCCTGGTCGTAGAGGGGGTCAAACTCCCAGAGCAATATGTCCATTAAGGAGGGCTCTGGAGTGTGGTGGCTCGGGTGCGCAGTGGCATGGAGTGGTGGAGGACTCCACCGTGATGTTGGGGTAAGCTGAGACGCTTATTGAGCTGCTAAACAGGGGTTAGATCTTGCTGTGTGAAATTTAAAACAGTTAAAAGGATGAGACAGACAAGTGAAATAAATATCAGAGGTGCATTTACAATATTCACAACACATTAAACTCAAGACTGTTAAAAGCATGGAATATGAACCCTAAAACAATCTAAAAGTCCAAGCAGGTTAAAAATCTGAATGCGAAATGTTTATGTGATGTAACAATTAGGTTTATCAGCTAAGTTACAACGTAGAAGCGAGAGCCATTCAATACCAGGATAAAATTGATGAACTCTACCAGAGGCCATCCCCATAACCCGGGATACAAACGACGGAAGAGGTTGTCATCCAGGCCCATCAAGAAACACTCATTGAGCGAATGGTCATCCCAGCTCTCCTGATGGCAATAGTTTGTGAAGTCCTCCACGTACCTGGAGAGTCACCGAAATTGTTTAATACTGTATACATATTAATTTAAAGCATCTTAAATTTTTTCAAGTAAATGTGCCTGTCCCCACACTTTTGAGTCCTTACCACAACAATGAAAAACGGCTATTATTATGACATTTAATCTAAGACAAACAAGTCTAGTTTGTATTGGAACATAAATTACCACATGAGCACATTGCTGAGAATAGACCACCTCACTACCTCACTCACAATTATCTGTGTCAGTATTTATTGTGTGTCCTTACAATACAGCTTAGTAATTCTGTACTTTGAACTACATTATAAAAATAAATGTATATTACTATTTACTGTTTAATGTATATTAAGATGTTAAGAGTCAAAACTAATGTAGTAGACCTTGCTAGCTGCCAATTAGCTTCAATATTAGCAAAAATGTAATTTATGTCTTTTACCGCAGCACATTTTCAATGCTTACTGTATATTCAATTACAAATATTAAAATCTTAATGACTCCATGCAATTTTGTTGACCGTTTTACATGTATTACAGACTCTGATGATTAAAATAAAAATTCACAGGGGTTGATTTCTAAAAATTTTGGAGAGTCAAAAGTGCCCGTAGTTGCAGAAACACCCTAATTAACTTAAACTGAACAACTTTCCGTTTCTAACAATCTAGCATCGTATTTATTTCAGTTAAATTTCATTAATACGCCTTGCAGAGAACATCTTGCAATAATACCAGGTATTTTAACACCATGTACTGTCTTTAGTTTATTTAATTTTTTCATCTATTTCAATGTAAAGTAAAGCTGCTTTGCAACAATGTGTCAGGTCTCGGGTCTAGCACTCTCTATTTTGTCTGTCCTGTCCTCTGTAATTGTTGTGTCGGGAACGTGGCTCTGTGTCCACGTGCTCCACCCGGCCCCTCTCGTTACTTTATTAATTAATTCATTTGGGTCTCCTTACTGTCTTCCCCTTTCCCGGCTGTTCCTTATTTATGCCTAATTCTCCTCCCTTCATATTCCGTGTGTTTTCACTTGTCCCGTGTCAGACCTTTAGAGTTTATACCCTGATTGGACTGCCTGTTAAATAGATTCTTGCCTAGTCTGTCTTGTTAATAAGTGTCTTGTTTTGTTTGCTCACCTAGGCAGGACAAGACTAGTCTTGTCCTGTCTTGGCTCCAGAGTTTAGCACACTCCTCTCTTTTACACTCTGCCTCTCTTTTACCATTGTCTACCCAGCGACCGCTTCCCGGCTGCCGGCTTCTACCCATCTGCCACCGGCTCCGCACGCTACCAATTCTACCTTCAGCTGTTGGCAGAAGGAATTCACCAGGCGAATTCCTGGTAGTTCGAGTGACTGTCATCTTGTGGATTTACCCTCCAGTTTCGAGTGGCTCCTGCCTTGTGGATTTATTCCAGTTTCGAGTGGCTCCTGCCTTGTGGATTTACCCCGGTTTCGAGTGACTCTCTGGCTTGTGGATTTACACCGGTTTTGAGTGGCTTTTCCGCCTTTTGGATTTTTTCCAGGGTTTCAAGGAACTGTGTTGCCTATTGGATTTATTCCCAGAATTAAGTACATGTTCACCTTTGGATTACCCTTTGTTTGGGAGTCTTCCTCCGTGTGGATTTCGGGGTGGTGTGAACTATCTGCCCCACGGACTGTCTTTTCGATCCGCCGAACGTTCGTGCCTTTGGCCGGCTCCCGTTATGGGCTGGTCATGGACTCATAGACTGGTGATTGCTCCCTGTTGTTCACTTCGGGATTCTGGCCTCTCGTGGGCCCACAGACTCTGTTATCTTCTCCCTCTGGGTCATCTTTCACCACAGGCCGAGTGCTCAAGCCATTTACATTCTTCATTCCCACCTGGTCTGCTCTCTAGTTCTCCCGCTCTGGCGGCATAGTTATCTTGTGATTCTTTGCTCCGGCGGTTTGTTTGGGGTTGTTTGAGGCATTAATAAACCTTGATTTGTACCCTGCACTTGACTCCTGAGTAATCCCTGACAGAAAGGTCTGACCAACATGGAGTAAGCGGGGTCGGATCCTCTTCACTCTGCCCTCACACAGCAGGGCACTCTGTTCGGACAATAGACCACTCGACTTAATGCCGCCGTCCAGGAACTCTCAGATGGCGCATCTTCGTTCTCGATTTGACGAACTCCAGCTTGATCCCGGGTCCCATCCATCGAATCCCAAGCCCCATGCCAACAACCCCCCAGTTTACAATGGCGATCCCAACTCCTGCCGTGCCTTTCTTTCACAATGCGCCCTAGTGTTTGCTCTCCAACTCCGCCGATACACCTCGGAGGGGTCCAAGGTGGCCTATGTCATCACTCTACTGTCAGGTCCTGTTCGTGATTGGGCAGTTGGAGTGTGGGACACCGAAGCTACCTTCTGTGCCAGTATTGAGGCCTTCCGGAAGGATATGATCAGCCTTCGATCGGACGGCCCAGGGGGACGAAGCGGCAGCTCAACTAGCCCGACTTTCCCAGAGGGGTTGTTCAGTAACAGATTACGCTATCCGCCTCAAGACTCTTGCTGAAACATGTGACTGGATGTCAAGGCTGAGAAGTGCAAATTCCACGCTGAGTCAGTCACGTTCCTTGGTCATATTATTTCCTCCAGCGATATCCAGGCGGACCTAGCTAAGATAAAGGCTGTCGCCGACTGGCCCACCCCCGACTCTCGCAAGGCCCTTCAGCGCTTCCTGGGTTTCGCCAACTTCTATCGGCGATTCATCAGGAACTTCGGCCTTATACCCGCGCCTCTCACCGCATTGACCTCCACTAAGGTGACATTCAGGTGGAACAATGACGCGCAGGCTGCTTTTGATTCATTAAAGTCCTGTTTTGTCTCTGCACCTGTTTTGTGTGTTCCAGATCCTGCTCTCCAATTCATTGTTGAGGTCGACACGTCGGATGTCTGGGTCGGCGCAGTTTTATCTCAGCGCTTTTTACTCCCACCACCTCAACCATGCTGAACGTAACTACGACATTGGCAACCGAGAGTTGTTAGCGGTTAGACTGGCCTTGGGTGAGTGGTGTCATTGGTTGGAGGGAGCAGCGCAGCCCTTCTTGGTCTGGACGGACCATAAGAATTTGGAATACATCCATTCAGCCAAGAGGTTGTGCTCACGCCAGGCCCGCTGGGCACTCTTCTTTGGCAGATTTCATTTCACTCTCTCGTACCGGCCTGGGTCCAAGAACCTTAAGCCTGATGCGAGTAGCAGAGGCTGGATGAGGGGTGCAAACACCAGCAGAGTGTCCAGAGGGTCGGTTATCGTTGCCAGCTGCGCTGCTTCCTGATGTCCTTCAGTGGGGTCACTCGTCCAGACTAGTCTGCCATCCAGGAATTCGGGGAACGCTGACTGCCATCCGTCAACGTTTTTGGTGGCCATCCCTTGCCACTCAATAGCCCTCCCGCTGGTCTGCTACAATGAGATGTGAAAAGCGCTAAATTAATTAAATTGACTTGACTGTTCAAGTTGACGTGTCAAAGCCCATGGAGTGTCACTTTTGATAAATAAATATAATAAGATAAATCATAAGACACAAATAATTAACAACTAATATGAATTCTGTGGTTGTTCAGGCTCAGGCGTGGAAGGGGCGGTGACTACATGTACTGTTGCATTGCTGCTCATTAAGTGAGACGATGCGGTCTGGATTTGACCAGTATATACTCAAAAATAAAGGTGCTTAAAGGTCATTTTTTGGTTCCACAAAGAACCATTTAGTCAATGGTTCTTTAAAGAAACATCTTTCTTGAAACATCTTTCAACTTTTTATGACCTGAAGAACCTGTGTTTCGTTGGAACCATTTAGACAAAAAAGGTTCTTCTATGGCATCGGGAAGCACCTTATTTTTAAGAGTGTACAGTAAGTCTGTGTTTCTTCAGTCATAGAGACGTGCTTAGCATCATAAGCTTGTGTCCACTGACGCCATGGCTGTTTAACTGGTTAAGTTGTGTTAAGGAGATATTAGAGTATTAGATGTGTCTGATATGATGAACGATCCCAGTGCAGGTCAGTCAGCAACCCTTTCACATACTCACAATCAATATAATAACATTTTGGATGTTTTGTATTTGATTTTAATGTACAATTTTTACACAGCTAACACACAGGAATCTGACACGCATATTTCCGGTCTTGCTTGCTACATCCCAATTCACTTATTTATACTATACCCTAAAAGTAAGAAGCTTACTGTTTTAGCGAATGGATAGCATATAAAGTTGAGTGCATAGCAGAAACACTGTGACTGTTGTATTGCTTAGAAAAAAACTGTGATTCTCATTAACAATCACACATTAAAATGCAACTCCTTGCATTTCAGCTTGCATGTACAGTCCATGCTTTTGATTTGATGAGTTCAGGTGTGTCATATGACAGGTTTGAAAACCCCTGATATGTAGCCTACATGTGTATGCATACAATAGTTATATACAGTACATTTACTAATAAATAGACTTGTGACAAGCCCGACTTGTGACTCATGTGACCGTCAGCTGTGCTGGTTAACAAGACAGAACTGACCTCTGTGTCACAAATAAGAGATGTGTGTTAATGAGGTTAGAGAGGTCAGTAGCTCAGGCAAACAGAGGCACACCCACCCACAATATCAACAGCAAACAAACAAACCAAACCCAACCCAACCAAATGGTAGTTAAAAAATTAGTTAAAAGTTAAAATGATTTAAAAGTGCAAATCAAAACGAATGATCAATAACTTGATTTTGCAATAAATTAGACTGTCAGGAACAGTTACATTTTTATCTGTAAAATGCTCAAAATCAATGTTTAGTTACTGTGTCAATTTGGGGATCCAAAGTTGTAATGCTTTGGTACATTGTTAATATAATTAAAGATTTGCAGTTCATAATCTTCAAGATAATACACAACTATTTCTGATTGACCATCAATAGAGAGGTTTTTTTGCTGCACAATGATGTGGTTACCGTATTCACCCCCAGGGGGTTACTTACTGTTAATTCTAACCAGACAAACACGACCCCTTACTCTTGATATAATCTGCATGTATTTCTCTGAACATTTCTGAATGACAGTTAAAGATAGGCTTAGTCCACACATACATGGGTGTTTTTACAAACAGTGTTTTTGCTTCTTCGTTAAAAAAAATCGCGTCCACACGAAAACACGGTATGAAGCTCTGTCAAGAGTAAGCCATATAACCATATAACTATAAAGCCATGTTGGCCAATCAGAAGCCTGGAAACTGACGTCAAACAAAGGACATAGCGGCACGTATTTCAGCGGATTGCAGTTTTAAAAATACCCATGTTTGTGTGAAGAATAACTTAAAGGGATAGTTCACCAACAAATGAAGATTCTGTCATCATTTACTCACCCTCAGGTTGATGCAAACCTCTATAGATTTCTTTGTTCTGCTGAACACAAAGGAAGATTTTCAGAAGAATGTCAGTAACCAAACAGATCTCATCCCCCATTGACTGCCATAGTAGAGAAATAAATACTATGGGAGTCAATGGGGGACGAGATCTGTTTAGTTACTGACATTACTTCAAATATCTTCCTTTACATCTCAAAAAGACCTCATGACTTTCCTATCAAAATACACTAGTGTTAAACACTACTGAACAGATTAATTCTTAATTTGCCAGTCTAATTAACAAAGGTGGCGATATTGAGCGATACAGTAACACAGTCCAATTACACACAAGCAGATGGTGGTGTGAGCTGGTGGGTCTTATAAGAAATGAAGAGTGCACTGACCTGCTTCTTTACTCATCTCACTGTACACGCAGGTCACTTCGATAGCAAAGAGTAGCATTTTGTTTACAAGCCCTCTACTGTGTGTGTGTGTGTGTCTCTGTGTCTGTGTGTGTTGGTGCGTGTGCGTGTTGTGTGTGTGGAGTGTTTTGTGTGTGGGTGTGTCTGTCTTCTGTGTTTTCAACCTTTTCTTGTTTTTGCAGGTACAACTTTGATTGTTTTGCTTGTAGTCAATGTGTCTCATGTGCAGCTGCTTTGTAACAATGAAAATTGTATAAGCGCTATATAAATAAAGTTTAGTTGAGTTGAGTACTGTAAGACCTCATCGTAAGGGGCCAATCAACATAATGCAACACTCACAAGAAGAGGTGTGACATAACAAACTAATCTTTTAAAGCCTGTCTGGATTTAAATAGAGACATACATAATCTCATTCAGCACTTAGAGGAGCTGTCAGGGGGAATCGAGCCCGAAGAGGGGCAATCCAACCAGGACGAGACAGCGGTCTGAACCACCTCATTATCCTGTAGAGAAGTAAACCGGAAGCAGGAGAAAGAGTGTGAGAGTCAGAGAAGGTCCGGCAAAGGAGAAAAAGGTAAATTGGCCTTTTTAGCCGTGAACGTCTTAGAAATATGGGAAACACCAAGAGCGGTGCTTTGTCCAAAGCGATACTGGATGATCTGAAGATGAACACCAAATACACGGAGGAGGAACTGTGCACGTGGTACGCCAGCTTCCTCAAAGAGTGCCCTACTGGACGCATCACCAAGGAGCAGTTTGAGGGCATCTACGCGAGCTTCTTCCCTGATGCCGACCCCACCGCTTACGCCCGCCACGTCTTCCGCAGCTTCGACACTAATGCAGATGGCACATTGGACTTTAAGGAGTACATTGTTGCACTGCATCTCACTTCTTCAGGCAAGACTCTGCGGAAACTCGAATGGGCTTTCGCCCTGTACGACGTAGACGGCAACGGAACCATCAGTAAAAATGAGGTGGAGGAGATCGTACGGGTGGGTAACGCTAAAGTGTTTTTAATGAGTATCTTACTTTTGTGGTTGAATATGGAAAGTGAACTAAACTGATGTCCTCATGGACAACGGAGAATGTTTCATTCATGTGTCTAGTGCTGGTTGTATAAAGCTGGTGGTTGTATTTCTCAGTATCATTTCACCAATGGTGAGCTTGATGGCTAAGAAAGCTCAGGATAGATTAAACCCACCTGACAATCACTCAAACATACGAGATGCTATTGATTGTCAAAAACTGTGATATTGTTATTATTGTCCAATGCAGTCAATATTCAACATGATTCCTGCTGAAGACCAGAAAAATCTGCCAGAAGATGAGAACACACCTGAGAAGCGAGCGGACAAAATCTGGACCTTCTTTGGAAAGAGTGATAATGGTAAGAGTCGCACTTTCTTGCCTTTACATGCATCACGTCATGGTCCACAACTTCTTGACAACAACTCTGTTTTTTACAGATAAAATTGGAGAGGGGGAGTTCGTTCAGGGTGTCATGGTAAACAAAGATATCTTGAGGTTGATACAGTTTGACGAGCCAAAGAAGATTCAGGACAAACTCAAGGAGAAGAAGCACTAATTGCAAGTGTACCTGTGAGACTGTTCAGACCTCCATCTCCATTCATTTGACATCAGAACCCACTTTACCTGTGGATACATCCAGATAAAAATGTCTGTTCTTATATTGATTCCTAGACCACCACCTGTTTAAATACTACCTGAATCGAAACTGACTGAATTCTTGGCCATGCCATTGCTGTCCAATTTCTATAAGAGCAGTTAGGCTCATGTTAACAGTCCTACTCCAGAATACTCAATCCTATTAGGATCTGAAGGTCGGGTAAGACAAATCCCCATGCATGGTCCAGTGGTTCTCCTCTTTTAGATCCCATCAGAGTTAATGTGGTTTAAGCTTTCAATATGCATTCATCAGACTTTGGAACGATCTGTTTATCAGGTGACTGGATGAATTGTATAGGATGTATTTCTTCTACTGTGTGTAGAGAACTTTTTCTGGGAAATTTTTATGTAGAAAATTATTAAAAAGATATGTAACTATTGTCAGTCAATGTAATCGAATAAATCATTGCCCTTTCACATCAAAAACGATAACTATATAAAAAATGTCCAACTTTCAGAGTGTTTTTTCCCAGGTGATCCATCCAAAATTTAAAGGGCTGTTGCATTTATAATAAATTTTAGAATTACCATGACATTATCGTCCGGTGGTGTGGACGTTAGCTATAGTTTTCTTTATAGTTATTGTTCTTGGTGTTAACCAAACTTCAGGCATGTAAAGCGTCAGCCCCGTTCAAACAACTTCAACCTAGAGTGCATCCCACATGTGACTGCTTTGTTACGGTGAATGTACCTGATGTGTAATGTAGAAGCCTGTTAGTGTTAGATTAGTATAAATGCATGTTGTATGTGTTTACAAGCCTTGTTCACTCATGATGTGTTGGAAATTTTGTTTTCTTTTTCAAGCAGACAATTTTGTTTTTCTGTGCAAATAATATGTTGCCATAACTTCTTGTTTCATTACATTTATTTTCATTCATTACACTTACAAACCCGTTCAAAAATAGGTATGTAGATCAAGCTTTAATTGACTGATTAAGTTCAGAGTGGGATTAGAGTCCTGAGTCCCCCAACAAGTTTAGATTTACTAAATTTGAATACTAGTAATGGCTCCAACCCCAAGTGTATCTTTATCATGTTGATGCTGCTTACAGCCAAAGCTCTAAGGACAAGCCAGAAACACAGGAGCTTACCTCCCTCTGTTCTTAAAGCGGTCTTTGGCTCAGGTTAATACACTACATGGCCTGGTTTCAGCACTGGGATACTGAGCTTGAAAACAATGGCTGGATATCTGCAGCATGGCCTCTGCTGACAAAATACAAAAACTAAAGGGTTAAGTGCCACTCTGTAGACACTCGCAAGAATCAGAGATCCACTGTGTCCAGCAATGATCTGTCTCCATTAAAGGGATAGTTAAAAATGTCAATAATTCTTTCATTTGCTCCCCCTCATGTCATTCCAAATGTGTATGACTTTCTTTCTTGTGCAGAAAACAAAAGAAAATATTTTGAAGAATGTCCATTGTATGAACACAAAAACATCGAAATATCTCCACTGGAAAATATGCAGGTGTTGAACAAAATGATGATAGAATTTTCATTTTTGGGTGAACTATCCCTTGTAATGGCTTTCAAAGGCGGCAGTGTGTTCTGACAAAAGAAAACTTCACACACTTGAAATAAACAGCAAAAAAATAAAGTTTTTAGGCCCTCAGCAGACCAACCATATAGTCTCAATATAGTTTTAAAGTGTGAAATATGAGAAGATAAGTAAGATTCATGACATTTATGATGAACAATGAGATGAATAGAAATGTTAACAAACATCTCTCTTCCAGAATGTACAAACCTCTATGAATCTCATTGCTCTAAACAAGAAATGTATAAAAAACAATTTGAGTATTTTTTTATTAATATTATTGACAACATAGTCATTTCCTGGGAATATTCAACAAAGACATAATATTTTCAGAAACATGTTGAGAAATGAATATTATCACTGAAGACTAGTTGAGAAAAATCAACATATACAATATTATATATAAAAGATCTACTTTGTAACAGACATTCAACAGAACGTTTTTCTTCTGAATGCACATCATTGACATCGATTTTCAACACAATACATGTAATTCTAGCTTGGGCAATGCAGTACAGTAAACTTTATTACATGCTAAACTGAGCAAATGTAAACCAGTCATACCCTACAGTATATAAGACTTAGGGCATATGTGAGGGCAATGATTGTTAGTAAAAAATGTTAACAAAGTAATAATAATTAATTAACTTAAAAGCATAACCTTTAACAGATTTTTTACTTGTAAATGTAAGATATTTTTCACATTGTCAAACAAAAATTTGTTTTTCATAGCGTCCAAGTGTAACAAAGGCAGCAAGCATGTACGTTTTAGTTTCACGACTGTAGCAGTTTTACACGTAAACTTCATGTTTGAATTTTAATTCTGACTTCTAATGTCTTCCCTGTTTGAGATGTAAAAACAAATACAAATCTAACAATCATTTTAAAGGGGTCATATGACAGGGCTAAAACTATTATTTTCGTTTGTTTTAGATGTAATGCAATGTGTATACACGATTTAAGGTTATAAAATACTGTATTTTCCACATACCGTGCATGTATGTATCGCCTCTTCGCTTTATCTCTTCTCTGAAACATGCACATTTTTATCAAAGCTCATCGATCTGAAAAGCGAGTTGTGCTATGATTGGCCAGTTAACCAGTGCGTAGTAATTGGTCGAATACTGCAAGCGTGTGACAGAAATGTAACGCCTCTTAGCATATTTGGAACATCAGGTTCCAAAGCAATTGTGCTGACAGGTACACCCTGCGTATACATTTGGGCAGTCCTAGTCAAATCATACCACGAACTGACATAGATTTGTGGGGGTGTGGTTACACGAGGCATTTCAGGCAGGTCTGGGTGAGCATTCGCTTTTAGATAGAATGCATAATTTGTTTCCGACACTTTAATTTTTGCAATTTTACGTGTCTAATACATGAATGGGCAACTTATAACACACCAAAGACACAGAAAAACACGTATTCGCACCATATGACCCCTTTAATACAAGCTCAAATATTTATCTTTCCCAAAATGTGCTCTGAGCTGTCTGTACTTTCTTCCTCAGAGATTGTTATAAATTGTTACAAATCTTTCAGTATTACAGTATGTATAAAGATTGAAGTTTATCTGCCAGTGACAGTCAGCTGCCTATGACATTGTGCATTCAATGTAAAACTGTGATATTCATCAAGCAAAAGTTACGCATCTCTTAATATGCATCAAAGATTTCATTTAAACACTGTATGACATAGACTGCAGTTCAATGCTGAAAGATGTGCTCGACAACAATTACAGACACAAAACGCACACACATATTTACAACATTTACAAACACTTAACAGAATAGATTGTGAACATTCCAAGGCAAGTTTACCTTTAGGCACTAAAAGGTGTAATACAAATCAAAAGCTTTGATTGACACCTGGATTCTACAGCCGAAGCATATAATTTCACCCCTAAGAAATCTATACTGTCATTTTTAGTTTACATAGCCTATAGATGGAATTTATACACCAAGCAAATCATCCTGACTGCATTTCTTGGCCTCAGCTTGAAAAAACTATATGACTTTGCTAGCAAGTCCTGGGTTGTTGTCTTTCTATGAACACAATCAATGGATTAACCAGTATCACTCTAATAACACATCTACTTTTCCATTAACCATACATAACTAGTCCTACATTTTGACAAAACATGCTTTTCTGCAATAATATGAAAATATATAAATTCCATCCTTATAATGCATTGTGCTCATAACGCAGATCTTTCGCTCAGGAAGGCTGTAGATATGTCAGCAGTTTGCGTGTAGCTTGTGAAAATAGCATTAAAATCTTTTCATTGCATTCCTCGTCGCAAAACAAGTCTCATTACAACACAGATTCAACAACATGCCATTTATTGACAATATGATTCATCTTTTTCCTTATAACTTTGATGCTGGTTATTTCTGCTCAGGATTACTATTTTTTTTTTAGTGAACTAGTTTCTGGAGAAACAATCGTATGTGTACCTTAATACCTACTTTATCTGCCACCAGCCATTGAGTTTAGTTGTGCATACACAATGTTACTTTAACACAGACAAAGCTAAAAGAAAAATGGGATGACATTTGTTTTACAGGCATCCACTGCAGCAAATGTTTCACTGTACAGCTCTTGTTCTGATGTTTATCAATGGAGCCTTAACTATTTTCATCATGCAAATTTCAGAGACATACTGGGAAGTCTTAAGTAGCATTTAAAAGTTATTCACTATATACCGTATATATATATATATATATATATATACTGTATATCTGTGAAAGGGCATGCAGTATTATATATAAAAACACAGCACAGGGACGGCTGGTCAATATTTATAATGCATTCAGATGTTCTGCTGTGCTGCTGTCCTATCACCCGTTCACCGTCACATTGAGAAACTCTTCTGTAAAGCTGTGATTTTGCAATCTTCCACTGTTTTCCAACAGCAGAGATCCCTAAAACGAGCAGTGCTTCAAGTGGGAGATACCTGTATGGCTTTGGCTGAGGTTGAAGTACTCAGGTAGACAGGCATGCAGGTATATTCATACTGTATATGATGTGTGTGTGCTTTGATCTAGATGTCCATGTCCACAGGTCTCAGTTCACCTGTCTTGTGTTCTCTCACCCACAGCTCTCTGTCTTTGCCTGGGTCCACACTCTGCAGAAGCTGGTCCACCGGCTCCAACGTCTAAAACACAAAAACGCACGAGGTCTTTGAATACCAAGTACAGTTCCGAAATTACCCAAAATGTATGTGTATAGTAGGCTATATTATGGTTAGCTATAAGAAACTTTATACACGTATTTTATTTGTATTTCCATTTGCAGCAGAACACAGATTATTTTTCACATATTTTCCCTTAAAGCCACAAACATTTGCCTTTCTATCACCGTCTCTGTTTAAAACATAACATTGCAGATTACTTAATGTTCCTGTCCTTATGTGGTTGAAGTCGAATTATGTCAAGCTGATTTTCCCCATTAAAAATCTTTTTAATAAGCTTACTATTGTTAAAACATATAGGGTAAGGAGGTATATGATGGTAAGGTAAGGGGGAATGGAGTTTTGAAAACAGATTTTTGTTTCATGTGCTTGCTCAACTAATACTGGTTTATTTAAAAAAGCTACGGATTGCAGTTTTAATGAAATTGTTTCCTTTATTATATGCAAGAAATATTTTTTTTCTTCCTGGTTAACAAGTACCAGAGATATAACCACTATATTGTGGGGTCTCGGGTCTGAGCACTTGTTTGTTTTGTTTCATGTCGAACACATGGTACTGCTTGACAGCTCTCCATGTGCTCGGTGTCTTCGTGATAGCCCCGCCCCTTGTGTCGGTAACTACTCCTCATTATTGTTTCACTCTCTTCACCTGGGTTGGCTCCGGTTTTTCTCTCTCTCCCCCCTGGTTTCTCATTTTCTCCTGTGATTCATTTCCTTTTTAAACCCTCTCACCGCTTTTCCACCGGGGCTGGTGCCGGTGCCGGAGCCGGAGCCCAAATGGGAACAGGCCGCGCTTTTCCACTCAAAAAATTGCTGGGCCAGTGCCAAGACCCTGGTTCCGAACTGGCCCCAAAACCTTGCTGGTCTCGAACTCGGAAACCTACGTCGTCAGTAGGCGGAGCTTTCTCTGGTTACTGCAGTTTGAAAGGCGCCATTGCGCAGCAAAGGCAATATAGAGCAAGAAAGTTTTACAATGTTCGTAATATTATTGTTATTTTGTTACTAAATGTATTTTAAATCATTTTTTAGGCGATAATGTATGCGTTTAAAGTCCAAAACTGTGGTTGGTTAATAAAGATGGTGTCTGTTTAAAAATTAGCTTGGATGTTTTCAGAGATGTGAGCTCCCGCAACCACCGAGTGCTCGGCGCTCATGTATCCCGCTGAACGCAGCCTCATCTCGGCAAGTCCTTCTGAAACTCACTGCTGGCTATGATGTCTGATATCTGTAGTGGTTAAACATGATATATAATTCATTTTGGGCATATGTCTAACGGTCAGTTTCGGCCTTATAAATCTGTTATTTGTACCTGGTCAAATCGTTTTGACTGAGGGCAAAGTTAAGTTTCATAACTTTATATTTTTGATTTAACTTTGTATTGAAGCGCTTCCTTGTGCTTTTGACTAAATTATTTGCTTTTAAATGACGTATTGAACAAACATTTTACACGTTCTAATAAGGGATTGCGTTTTATATCATATTACATTAGATTAAAAAACAGTTAGAATAATCAGAGTAGGCATGTTGCCTAAATCACGTATGACTATTTTGAAAAAGGAAAATGACAGGAAGCACTGTTGTGTTTTATATCATTCTATTTCATATTACTCCGTTTAAATATAAAATGTACATGGAAATAAATATGAACTGGAATTGACAGGGTTCTGCTCCCTGCCAGTGGAAACGCAAGCCGGTTCTGAATGGTGCCATCCTCGGCCGAGAACCGGCTCCAGCACCAGCCCCGGTGGAAAAGCGGTATGATACCGCTGTCCTGTGTCAGATCGTCAGTGTTACTTCCGGCGATTTACCGATCGCTCGTCTTGGGAACTGTGTTATATCACCTCTTTTTTTGTTCAGGCTCCAGAGCTGCGTTTGTCACGTGGTGTCTTATTGTCTACCCGCAGCGTCGGACTCGCTGCATGGATCCTATATCTGCCTGATCGGTTGGGCGATTCTAGAAGGATTTCGCCCTACGGGTTCCTGTTGGAATGCACCTATCCGGTCGTACTAAGTGAACTCTTACCCCCAAGTATTCTACCTTGTCGGTGTAACGGAGGCCAGCTAGTGAAGAGCTGTGCAGTGCGAAAAAACCTCACTCCCCGACCAACAGAGACGCTCTAGCGACAGACGCTAGAGACTGTGGTCTTTAGCCTCCTCGTTAGAGCGCCCGTCTCCCATCCGGACCGTCGCCGGTTCGAGGCCCGTGCAGAGCGGTGCAAGTGGGACCGGTTACATCGGCAGGCCCGGATTAAGAATTCAGGGGCCCCTGGGCACAAGTGTCTTGTAGACCCCCCCCACATACATAAACATATTCATTTTTCTAAGAATAAAGGGCAGACTTTGTCAATGATTATACTATAAGAGTAATTTGTCCATTTGTTCAACTTTATTTGTGTAACAAGCACTTCGCGACTCACGTTCTTATGTAAGCGTGTAATGGTAAACGGCATTAACGAATATTAGTTATACTGTTACGAGTCTGTGTAAGTAAACATTTTGCAATGTATGTAAAAGCACTCTGGATTTTCTAATAACTTAGGCTAAAAATCGGTAAATTAAGGCAGATAGACCTGATCAACATCAATATAAAATTAATTATTGGCGAAGACACACCAAATACATGTAAAAAAAAACTCTTACCTTTTTAAGATTTTAAAGACAACCGTGAGGGTATTCTAACTTAACCTATATCTTATATTCACAACAATAAAGCCGTTCTCATTTACATCTTTTCAGTTTCTATAAAAAGCGGCGATTTTGGCTATATTCTTTCACACAGCCTCTGTCATGGTAACCATGTGCATATTTACAGACGAAATGGGTTCATGTTTACACATTCAAACAGTGGATAACAGTGACAGGTTGTTGGAAACGCTGTTTTGTACTCATTTCATTCAGGAGTCACCTGTGGAATGTGCTGCTTCTTCCTGCCGCTCAATGAGACGATCCCTGCGCGAGGAAAGAGAGACCTTGCGCTCGCGGGGGACATTTTCCCACTGAAAGCTAAAGTTTATCGGAAAGTCGCTTGATTTATCGCATTGTGCTTCTGAACAAAAGCTGCTAAAGGGCTTGTAAAAGTTACTAAATCAAGAGACAGACTTGCGTACGTTAGAAACACGGTTTTGTGTGCGCACTTACGTGTGTGTGGCCAGAGAGGCACACGGCAGAATGAATATAGCGAAAGCATTTTCTCCCCCTTTCTTGTGCCCCAAGCACGCATGGGCCCCTGGGCCTGTGCCCATAATGCCCATTGGATAATCCGGCCCTGCTTGTCGGTCTTGTGGATTCCTGTTTGGAATAACCTCTCCTGTCGGATTAACTGGATCCTCATCCAAGTTCGTCTACCCCGTCGGTCTAGTGGACTCGCCTGGGAAAGTTTCTCCTGTCGGTCTTGTGGTTCCCCTTCGGATCAATTGTCTCCTGTTGACCAAGTGGTCGGTTCTGTCTCTAAAGGATTATTGAACTTCTGTTTAGGATTACCTCCCCGAGTCTCTGGTTGGACCTTTTGCCCAGAGAATTCGCTGGCCCTGTCTCATCCCCTCGCCGTGGGCACAATCCTCACTCTCAGTTGCGGCCCGGCCTCTGGATATAAGACTCCTTTGCTCCTTCCCCCTTTTTTGGCCGAGCGCTCGATCCCTTTTTGCCCTGTGCATCCGAGACCCAGGTTCCTGACTCTTCCGTTTAAAAGAAATTTTGGATATCTTATTTCTCACCGCTTGGCGGTCCTCAGTTGCATTGTGTATCCCCTGTGTTGTTTCTGCTGATGTGAGGCATTAATTAAAGATTCTAGCTACCCTGCACGTGACTCGAGTTTTCCTACCTGAATCCTAACATATATAGGCTACATTGGGGAGCCACCACAGGGGGGCACTGTACACCCTCCAAATTCAAATATTGACATTGAAATTGATTCATAACTGTCTAATAATGATTTGATATCAGTAATCATTATAGGTTTGAAAGGTTTGATAATAAGTAAGTCACTTTGCTATAAAACATATTACATTATTACAAAATGTTATGGCTAACAAGTACCTTAGTTAATAATACATATCATGACACTACTCTGTAACATTGTAATTTTGCGTATTCTTGTGCTGTTTGCCGATTATTTATTTCCCATAACAGAGACGAACTATTGAACTAACTACTGTTCAATATATCCAATTATGCTAATTAAAGTAATGTGCATATGTATAAATAGCTCTCTTAGTTTTAACTTACTGCTGTTACATGCAGGTAAAATAAAAATATGGATTAAGATAGGTCACAGAAAACATGACGTCCTGTTTGAGATCCGTCTGTTGATACGCACACAAACTGGTGCTCTGTTTTTATGACAATGTGAAGTTGAGACTTCTGGCAGCTAGTCTGCTGTTAATCCTGCAATTTTCTCTATCACGTCGCATGAGCTGCTTATTATAAATAAAATGTAATTGTCTTGTACTTTTTACCCTCTATTATGGGTCGTGACTCATGACACGTTACCTGTGTTTAATTGAGTTTACCCGATTTTTTTATACTGTACTTGCATCTACATCTTTTCTAGCTTCCATTTTACTGTATGTTTTTGTACAACAGTACGCAGAGATGCTTCTTTTATTCTATTCTAATTCTATTGAGTTGTATTATTGGTGCGTAATATATTTCTGATAACCCTGTTCCTTAACAGAACATGAAAGAGAGACTTCAACAGACGTACAACACTTGTCTTGAAGGGATACTTCACCCAAAAATGAAAATTCTGTCATCATTTACTCACCTTCGAGTTGATCCAAATCTGTATAAATGTTTTTGTTCTGATGAACAAGGAGAAAGATATTTGGAAGAATGCTTATTGCCAAACAGTTCTTGGACCCCATTGACTCCCATAGTAGGAAAAAATACTTTATCATCTTTTTTTGTTCTGTTGAACACAGAAGAAGACATTTTGAAGAATGTGGGACAGCAAACAGTTCTGGGGCACTTTTGACTACCATGGTATTTTTTCTTACTATGGGAGTCATGGGAGTATGAGATAGTCTGTCTGCTTATAAGCATTCTTCCAAATATCTTTCTCTGTGTTCATCAGAACAAATATATTTATACATATTTGGAATAACTCGAAGGTGAGTAAATGATGACAGAATTGTCATTTTTTGGGTGAAGTATTCCTTTAAAGAGAACTGACTTGATATATTCACTAAAATCTAGCTACAACTGCAAAACTCCAAAAAGTAGAGTTAGTTTTAAGATAACAGGCTAATTTGTTTGCAGATTACACTACTGTAGCTGTAATATGTTGCTATCTAACGCAATGTGTGTACAAATAGTCTTTGGGAGCCGTATACAAATGAGGAGTGAGGGTCATTATTGTTTCTGGTTAGAGGATGTGTGTAAAAGTGTGAAGTGAGAGATGTGAAGCTCATGGTAAAGCTGTGATATGATTCTCAGCTCATATGGACAACTGCTTTATTGATAATAAAATGATGAAAAAATAATGAATTAAAATTCTGGAACACAAAGCAAAGCTCGCAGTGTTCGAAAATAAAATTTGGTTCAGCCGAGCTGTGTCATAAGAGTGAGTTACTCACACTTTGGTTGAACATGTCTGTCTCGTGACGCAGTGTTGTGTACTGTCGCAGGTGTTGCTGTATCATCTCCACCCGCTCTACCTCCAATCTCTCCAACTCCTTCAGATCACAAACACAGAGAATCACTCATTCACAAGCAGGCCGGTGGGAATATTAGACCCGGCTCTGAAATCTGATTCGTAGCCGTATTGAAAATAACCAATAAAGGCCCATGCATCAAATCTATAATAATAGTCTTCAGTTATCATTTATATGCTATTTGAACTAGGAAATTGTAGTAAAACATTGTATTTACCAAGCTTGAGGTGACCATCTCTTCAAACCATTTAGACTGAGCCTGATTGTAGAGGTCAACACAGCGCATCAGATCATCACCTATCCACATTAAACACAAAAAACGTCAGTCATTTAGTAACATAACAGGAGCGGATCCTGCTCAAATTACAGAGACTATTTTCATGCTTGTAACAAGGGATTTCTGTTGATTGAAATCAAACATAAAATAAAAACTTACCATAAAATGAAACCTAAAATTATCTAAATATTAATATTAAAAGTTAATGTTACTATTAATATAATACAAAAAATGTTTAAAACAAAAAATCTAAAAGTATTCTGATTGTAACTAGTACTAAAACTAAAAACTAAATCAAATAAAATATTAACAAATGCTTATCAACTTAATTTATCTGGTTAGGATTACATTTTTTAAATGGAAATTGCAATAGGCACAGTGCTTTTCTCTGCCAGCAGGGGGAATATTTTACTCATTTGTTAGTGATTTATTTCGAGACCCTGTGTAATACAACAAACACACTTGGCTTTGTCATTATATGCACAAGTAAAGCTAATCTAACGGGGCAGACCTGTGTCAGAACGACTGAATATTGGCACCCTTGGGACACGGGGTCCAATCTTTCCATCTATATGTAAATGAGGTCCAGGCTTTAAAAGACATTTGATTTAAGCTGCCATGATTATGGTAGGAAGGTTGTGCCTGACCAATGTTTAATGTTTGCCCATTGATTTATACTGGGAACTGTGACTTGCTCGGCGCGTGGGAGTTTCAGTGAGGGGGGGTGTGAGATAACATCATACAGGCTTTTTCTACTGAGCTCAGCTACACTGTAAAAATGTTGGCAGTGGCACAATTAAAAACAATCTGCAGCGAAACACTGAAAGATGGCAAACCAAACCATTTAAAGCTAAATCTGTTTTTCATTTCAAGTCTATTTCACACTGGCCTTATACAGCACTATCAAAGACCTTAATATATATGGAATAATGCTAATAAGTAAAACATTATTTATAATAATTTATTATCATATTATGACATAATTTTTAGATAGGCCTACACTAACACTCAAAAGTTTAGGGTAGCTGACTATTTTTTGAAATCACTGCTGTTCTTGAAACCTTGTATCTCCAGATTTTGTGATTTTTTTTGCCATAAATCATTATTATTAGTCACCTTTTTGTCACTGGGTTTTGCTAATATTTAACCAATACATAGTATTAAAAGTGTATTTAATCATTGTATTTAATAATTTATAAAGTACTGTGTTTTTTCCATTTCCTCAAAAACAGTGAATTTGGACAGTGACTATTAATAATAGTTATATTAATAATAATATTATAATAAACTCATCAAAACTACGGAATAACACAAATGTAACTATATGTACATTATGTTGTGAACAATTCAAAACTATGTTATAATTGATAATTGTCATTTGTTTAAAATTTGCTGAAATGTTCTCATCTTATTAAGCAGTTTCTTGAGGTCTTATCCTAAGATGCTTTTAAGCAGTATTGAAGGAGTTCACATTTATGCGTACTCTTATTGGCTAATAAACTAGCTTTATTTAGTCCAGGTTATTCATATTACAATATTACATTTTGAACAACATTTTTATTTAGTAATAAACTAACTACAGGAACACTTTTCATACATACTGTATCATGATATTTACATGACACTTTCACGAATATCATTCCCAAACTGTTGTAGAGAATTTAGCATAAGCCAAATGGTCGGAGTCATTGAAAGAAGAGCCATCAAACCCCACTCCCTTTTGTCCTGGTTTCTTTTGCTACCATCATCAAAAGACCATAGCAAAAACCTGGCTCCAGGGGTCTGGTTTTAGAGTTTTGATAACGTTTTGTCTCTCTGTTGGATATTTACGACCCCTATGCTTCAAAGCATTGGTGAGAAGTCTCTGTCTCATCTCTAACTTAACATCTGAGGCTAACCAAAGAAATGTCCCTGACAATAGGAACTTATGTGATTAAACTGTCCTTTTCTGTACATATATCTAACTATCTAGGTTGTGTGTTGGCGCTCGTGCCATTTTAAATAGTCTGTCACAGTTAGATATACAAGTTTAATTCAGGCTTTGTTTGTATGCGTTCCATCTGAATGAATCATAACTTGTTGCAATTCAAACCTGTCCATTTTTGATATCTAAATGTTTGTCTTTACAAGTCCTCCTTGTATATATGTGACCCTGGATCGTCTTAAGTAGCACGAGAACATTTTTAGTAAAAGACAAAAATACATTGTGTGGGTCAAAATTATCGATTTTTCTTTTATGCCAAAAATCACTAGGATATTAAGTAAAGATCATGTTCCACGAAGATATTTTGTAAATTTCCTACCTTAAATATATAAATATATAAATCCTGATTAACAACTTCAAAAGCAATTTTCTCAATATTTTGATTTTTTTTGCGCTCTCAGATTCCAGAGTTTTAAACAGTTGTATCTCAGCCAGATATTGTCCTATTCTAATAACTCATATATCTATAGAAAGTTTATTTATTTTTCAGCTTTCACATTATGTAAAAATCTCAATTTCAAAAAAAATTTACCCATAAGACTGGTTTTGTTGTCCAGGGTCACATATACCTTGTGTGACCATATAACACTTTCTTTTCATTATGTTATAATTGGAAATGATATTTTGTAAAGTTGCCAGGAGGTCATAAAGATGCAAGTTAGCTGTTGAGTGGACAAAGAACCTCTTCCCTGCTCAACTCTGATTGGTCGATTCAAACTCAGGTGGGCCTGCCCTCTCGTGAGTTTAAATATTGAGCCTTCTCTGAAAACCCTTCTTGTCGCTTCTGCTTCTCTTCTCTTCTCTTCTCTTCTCTTCTCTTCTCTTCTCTTCTCTTCTCTTCTCTTCTCTTCTCTTCTCTTCTCTTCTCTTCTCTTCCGGCTTCATCTCTTCCTCTAGTCTCTTCGGAGACTGCCCTCCCCCCCCCCACCTCGGGGAAAGGATGGAACAATGGACTTCTACTGCCATGTGGTTAAGCCATGCGGGCCGATGACGAGGCCCGCAACTTTCTGCAGGCCTGCCTTTCTGAAACCTTTTGATTTGAATTCCATCTCTACACGCGCATACGGATATCCGTCCAGCACAGAGCTTGCAAGTATCCGTTTCTATGTTTTATGTTTTCCATTTCTGTGTTTAAATGTTTTGTTCGTTTTATGCGATCGTCATTGTTTTGTTATCATGTAGAGTAGAGTTTAATAAACAACCGTATATATTCATTTGTGATGGGTTTTCTGTATTCACTCTCTCACACTTGGTCCCTTCTACTGTGTTTCGATTTGCTACCTTTGCTCTAAATCCTGTTTAGTAAAGTCCCGTTACTTATGGCCATGAGATAATGTAAAGTATATAATATCATTGAGGCATTCGCTGGACGAATGCATACAAGTATTGTTATGCTTTATATTACTAATCAGAGACCGTAAAATATGTATATTTGATCACTAAACTAAACTAAACTAATTCCTTGACTGAAATTGATGTTTTAAATAACTCATTTCATGGATATGATCTTGAAAGATCTGGTGGAGAACCATATTTGGTGAGCTTTGCTCATCAATATAATAACGTTAGCTAAAACCGCTACACTGCCATGTCAAAAATACCATTCCATTACTATGGTAACCATTGTTACTTATGGCCAGCTCTTCTAATGTTTAGTGTCAATGGCCAGAACAGGATAAAGTGAATGTTTTTCTGCAATATGAGGCTTTGCATGCTGCTTGTCAGCTCCCACAGGGCCCATTTTCCCACTGCAAAAATAGATCATTACTCCATCCTTTTCCCAACCCTACGTCTGGAACCAATATGGCAATATGGCCTGGCTCCTCTTAAACGCTGGCTCCTGGGGCCGATCCAAGATCCTCTCCACCCCCTGCACTCTTCTCTCCCATCCTGTTCGTCATGCCTCAAAAACACAGTCCCAACTCCACAGACTCATTATGCTACAACAATAGCAGGCAATTTGCTAGATTTACCCACAAAAAAGCTCCTTACTCAACAATAAAAAGGACTGATGCTGGATTTTGGGAGAGTTCGTTTCACCAATGCCATCAAGAGTGGAAAAGAATAACTTAAAAAGAGAAAAGCAGTTGTATCTGGAGCCCGACTGAGGGAGATGTTTACTTCTTAGTTTGGAACGCCCATCCTACAGCAACATCCAGGAGTTGGATGTTTGATCTACAGTACACAAGTGCAAATGACAGCTGGTGAAATGAGAGGAACTGGCTGTGATTGGACATGTGGAGAGAAAAATCTTCAGTGAGTTTTAATGAACCTCTGAGAATTCACTCAGAAATGAGAATTCAGTCATGATTCTCATGTCATGTTCTCTGGTTTGACCATAAAACACAATGAGAAGTTTTTCAAAACATTGATGCTGCTCTTAGAATAACATGAGCATGGGAAACTGGCAAAAACTACAAAAGTGGTTTGTATGACTCGCATTACATTTCAAGTCATCTGAGGCTATGCACAGTTTTATGTGGAGAACAGACCAAAATTGAAGTTCTGTCATGACAACTCTCGGAGGGTTTAGCATGGTAGTGTACATGACATATAAATGTATTTGGTCTTGTTGGAATAGATCTGCTATGCTACTGCTGCGGCGGGGCAAGTACAGAGACTTGCTACTGCCAATACATCCACAACATGCTGCTGTGAGCACGTAAGGAATGCTTCTGCTGCACATATAACATATATGAATAATGAGCATATAGCGTACATAATCACCTTGTAGCAGATCTATACTGGTGGTATACCTGAACTGCTATGACAATCGCTAGCCAAGATTTAAATGTTGAGCAGCAAGCTCATTGGCTGCTGATACAAAAAGAACCAATCAACTGTGCCGTGTGGTAAAATATATTATGTCAGATTGGCTATAGGACTGCACCATCTAGAGTTTCATGCCAGAACTTCTCAGTCATTTGTTCTAAAAATCTCAAATCTGCTCCTTTAATGAACCTTCACATGTTGTACTATGCGACCTGCTTCTTAGTTTACTTCTGGGCCAACGATTTTTGTAATCTCACATGTCTAATGTAATGTCTCTAGACAGCAGGGAACTCAACAATGGCGGTGTCACAATTCCAAGAATCCAAAGAACGGACTTGCGTTCTCATGGAGCAAGCTTGGTAGAACAAACTCGAATGGACGTGCTGGGACTTCAAGTAGGTTCGGTATGGGCAAATCTGCATTAGATGCATCCTTGAGAACACTTTCATGTGTTCTCTGTACTTGTGTTCTTGAGTATTGTAACCAGACTTTGACGGATGATGACGTAGAGCAAGAACACGATTACGCAAGATTGCTGAAGAACACATATTGAGAAACAGATAGTGTCTCAAACTATACCTAAATATCAAAGCCTGCCAATTAATACATTTCACTGTGAACTGAACAACATGATATCGCAGCAAAAATGTAACTATTTTACGATGTGGCTAATTTTGGCTGATTTGTATGAACTCATACAATCTCATTCGTACGCTTATGCGGCAGTGACGTTAGGTTTATGGGCAGGGTTACAGGTGGGGGTGGGGCTTTAGTATCGTTTTTTTCTAGTAATCGTAGGTTTTTGTCAAATTCATAGCGTACGAATTCATACGAATAAGCCACCTTGCAAAATAGTTACAAATTCCTATGAGATCGGGTTGAACTAAATTATGTCTCAATAAATTCGTATAAAACCTAATTATTTGTGTTATATTATCCACATTCATTCGTAGATCTATACTTTTGTCAACAATAGTCTCATTTGTTTCTATTATTTTTGCTCATTAGTAATTTTAGGAAAAATGTCTGAGATAAAGTTTTGTGCAACAGCCGAAATTCCATTAGATCTGCTGAGCTATGAGAACATCTGAGAAACAATATTTCCCTGTGGGCCTGAACTTGGTTTGTAGCTGTACCTCCGATTGTGGATGCAAAATATAAATTACTTAGCAATTTAAATGAAGAAAGCTCTCATTGGGTTTGTTTAGTAAGATGAAGAAGGTTTAATGCATGGAGGCTTTCACCTGCTTGTGTGGATTTCCGTCTGGCCTTTTTTATGTCCTCCTCAGTCTTGTTGCTCAGTTTGATCTCAAGTTGCTGTGTCTTCACCTCCAGATCCTTCTGTCTGTCCACCAGAGCCCTCCGTGCCTGCAACACAATACAGACACGTGTGTTAAGACATGCCTGGACAATATCTGTGTGTCTGTGTTTATACATGCGCCAACCAACTTCCCTGCTGAGTCTCACTTCCTATCCATTCTATCTAAACATCTTGGGAGTTTTTTCTTGCCATTGTCTGTCTGCTGTGTTTTAAATCACAACTGAATTGAAGTAAAATATTTAATATTGAGCAACTGAAATTTAATTTCCCTCATGAAATCTGATTGGATGAGCCATATTCAAAGCCTCTGTATAATAGTTGATATACATACCCAGGCACACGTCAATTAAATTGTATATTTTTGAACCTGGTGTACAAATATTACCCGTAGTTAGGCTAATAAACAGTATTACATGCAATAGGAATTGTTTGTTGGGAATTATTTGTTGTACATATATGTCTTATGTCACACAATCTGGTAAATTCTCTTTAAAGCTCAGCCTTGTGCTGTTGATGTAGATTTGGTTCCTGGTTGGTTTATAAAATTCAATGAGATGTGGCCAAAATGCACTGTTCTTATGTCTCATCCAGCCATCTGCTGTGATAACGTTTGGACAGACATGCTGATTTATAAATTGGCTTTGAAAAAAACAACAGACCCAGTTCTAAACAACGTAGGCTACTTTAAATGGTAAATGGTAGTGTTCCCGTACTGAAGCTGTGAGAACAGGACGCTATGGGTTCAATTCTCACACACCTCTACACCCTTCAGAAAGACACACATCGCATATTAAAGTCAAAATTGGGAGGAGAAAGATTTTTGAAAGACTTTGAAAAACACACTTAAAGATTAAAAGCAATAAGTGTCATACCTTCTCTACCGCAGCGTAGCGACTGACCAGCTGCTTCCTCAGATCTGAGATGTGATGGTCGTATTTTTTCATGTCCTTTTTAAAGTTGTCTCCTCTGAAGGTCAGTAATGGCTTCTCCACTTCACTCTGGAGCTAAAAGATAGACACCTCTAAATCAGTGAAGACACACAATCTGGACCCGCCGCCCAAATCTGGCACAACCAGGCCATTCATTGCACACCTGGGCACGAATCAACACATGCCTAAGAGGGCGTGTGCTTCATTTCCGCTTATATCTGGAGCAGGTACTTCAGTAATGATTATGATGGGTTTTTTTTGTGGTCTCCAGAGAGCTGAAGGTAAATCTGCAGGAATAAGACAGCAGAATCACCTCCTTCTTTCTGCCATTAATCACCCACACCGGAGCTAAATGGAGCAGCAGTGAGAAAAGCCAAACTGCAGCAGTGTGAGGAAAGCTGTTTAGCTCATTACACAGAGCAGCTAATAACATCTCTGAGGGGAATGCTATTCAGAACGGCACAGAAATGAAATAAAGGCAGGATCATTTATTTTCCCGGCCAATGCACAAGTTTGAAAGCGTAATTTGATTGTACAGCATCTTGGTTGAGTCTTACATCATCACTGTTGAGGAAAACCATGAGGGACAACTGCCCACCTTTGAAGAAAACTTGAGATGGACCTCGGCTTCATCAGTGAGACTCTTCTTAAGTTGGGCCCAAGCGTCTCCCAGAGTCCTAAATCAAACCAGAACACAATAAACATGGTTAAAACAACACAAAAGCTGTTTTTACTCTGTAAACTAGTTAAAGGAGTTCATGTTTCTCAGGATCTTTAAAACCAAGCTGTTGGAGCAACATAACATTAATAGACAGATCATGTGACCAATGACTACAATTATATAATGAGAAATGTTCATACATATTGACTTTTAGTTGCAAACGTGTCACATTTTTGACATTGTCAAGATTTTATTTAAAACTCATTTTCTAAAAAAATATCTGAGATGCAGGAGACTTGAGCAACTGTTTCTATTAAATCTTATTTATGTCTAAGCAAAATAAGTACTGCTAAATGCTTTCAATGCATGATGGCTGTATGATGAGGGTGCATATCTACACACTGTAAAAAGAAATGTTGGTTCAACTTAATAAAAATAAGTAATCTGGCTGCCTTAAAATGGTGAATTAATTCAACTTAAAAATATTAGTTAACGGTCAAGTGAGTGAAATCTATCGGCAAGGTTGCGAATTGCAACCAACCGCTCACTCCACCCCTCCCTTTCGAAACCCTACTAGGCTGACAGAACATGGCGAATTATATGCAAGGGGACCCGCAGTGTATGTAGATAGAAATAGCTCATTGTAAGGTAATAAAAACGTAACACTTCATTGTGTAAGCTCTTTATACATCTCTCAGGCATAGCTATGTATATTATATTGCATTGCTATCAATAGATTATCCCAAATATTACACACTGGACCTTTAACATATCGAGGTTGCATGAAATTCATTAGTTAACCAATTATTTTTTACGTTGAATAAACTCAAAATTTTAAGACTGCCAAGTTACTTATTTTAAGTTACCCAAAAAAATATATTTTTACAGTGCATGTCTTTAATTTAAGTCTACAAAACAGTGTGTCACTCCTGTCACCAGAAATCACCAAATCTCATTGAGCATTGATGACTGCAGGTTGCTGCTAACAGTATGAACGTTACTATAGACTTTACTGTAGACTCACCCTTCCTCTTGTGCTGCCAGAGGGGACTGAGAGAGTTTGGAGAGATTCTTGGCATATTCTTCTTCAATTTTTATCCTGAAGCACAAGAAATCAAGAAAAGATGAATAGATAACAATGTGACATTATGGCACCCTACTGGCAAAACTCTGCATTACAAATGCTGAAAACATCAAGCAGTGACAGTGAACACTGTCATATTTATGTCTCAAGGCAGTTTAAATGATGTAAACAAGATAGAGTTTCACTGATGCTGCTAATGTGAAACACATTACGGATGACAGAGGTAAGGTTTATGGTTCAGCTCCAACCATCTTTTGAGATGGTGAGTGTGACAATCCAGAGCTCTGTAGTACTGTAGCTACACATTCACTAGCAAAAAAACACATCAAAAATAAATAAATAAATCACCTGAATAAAACACATTTTCATGGTAATGTATCATGGTAAAACCATGGGTGGTGCTAGAATATTGGTATGTGGTTCTTAGGGCATTTTTAGGTGATTGCTTGAAGTGTCTCTGTATCTGAAAGAATTGGTTTAAGACCTGGGACATGGGACCTTTAAGGCACTCTTTGGTTTTAATCAAATAGGGTAAACTTGGCCAATTATGAAAACAAAATGATACAAACATACTGTATGATCTGTGTTCTAGACACAAAGGACATCTGTGTTTATGGCAATCCAGCTTGAATTACTTTAGGGATAATATGGACTTTGTTAGAGGGCTCAAATGGAATTCATTCATTCTAACTTGGCCAAAACAAATGGATATGCTCTACAATTTTCTTGACAAATAATTTTTGTCATAATGTCAAGGACATGTTTGTACGGCTGAAAAAATGAACAAATTATAATCATATTTATGATGAAAATTTGTGTCTGAATTGCACGTTCAATTGCACATTACCTACTGTAAATAAAAGTTAATAAAAATGAAAGGTTTTCCTAAACCTGTTAGATTTTACTCGACTAAATGTGAGGATAATTAGTCGACTAAAACAAAACTAAAGCAATGCAGAGGAATGATAAACATACATGTTTTTAATACATGTAATTTATTTAAGGGCACCACTGTCATGATCCTGTCCTTACCGTCAGTAGTTTCCGTATGTTATGTTTATGTTATGGTGTGGAGACACGTGGCCTTTGTTTTGACGTTGCGACGCGTGTCCTCCGGTGTCGTCCTTGGCCCCACCCCCTTGTTTCTCCGTTTAGCATCCCATTAGTATTTCATTCCTGTCACCTGCCCCTTGTATCTTCCCGTTAGTTTTCCTTAGTGTTAATTCATTATTGCCCTTGGTTTTTGTCCCTATTTATGTGCCTCCAGTCTCTTGTTCTGTGCGGTTCATTGTGTTTGTGTTTGTTCATCCACGTCCAGTATTCCCTCGTCATAGATCGTGTTCCTGTCTTTTTCTGATCAAGTTTGGGATTATATCTTTTGTTACATAGTCTTTCTTGTTTGGCCCCAAGTGGGAAGTTTTCTGTTTGTATTGTTTTCTCTTGTCGTTTTCCCCCCTTGTGGTTTTATTATTTCATTAAAGTATTTTTCTGCATTTACGCTGTCTGCACCTGGGTCCTTCTTGTCCACCGTTCTTGACAACCACATTTATTTGTGAATTTGTCCTTTTTATGACTGTGACTGTATTTATTATTACATAAATTCATTTGTAGCCTTTTTTTATGTGCGAACACAAGCACTGCTTTCAGAAAGATGTATACCAAATAAAAAAGAAATAACAAATTGTTATTATACATATACCTATATTTTATAACACTGTTATAACACTGTTTTTTCTTTTTTAACATAGTCACAAAAATGTTTTATAACAGAGAGAAACACATGGGAAATATATGTCTGGTCAGATGTAATACTTCGGTGGGGTTAGCATAGAGGCTTTGAATACAGAGTGAGGTGTTATGTAAGACTAAAAGAAAGCGCATCTGCCCACCTTTCTCGGATGAACTCGGCCATCTCTTTCTGCATATGTTTCCCTTTCAGCTGTTTCTGCAGCAGCACTTCAAACCCTGGCACTGTGGCCCCCTGAGGGTCCCTCTTATCGGCCTGCAGAGGGTAAAGAGCTATTACACATGCACGCTTGCATGGCTGTGACATCATCAGCAACAGACTATCAACAACATGTGAGCGTGTGAGTCAGAACGTCAGGGTCTGTGTGAATCAGAGAGTGTAGGAGCTGGCGTACGCCCTTGCGGGTGTAACTGTGACATTGTGCTTCACAGAAGGCCGTGTATAGGTCATGCAGTGTATGACTAATAAAACATGAGTTCCCCTGATGTGCTGTTTGTGCATGGCATGTCGATGTAATGTGCTCTTGTGTGTGGGGGTGTAAGAGTCTGCTGTTGTTATGGCTGCTGATGTGCCATTCCACACATCAAAGAAGTGTCATAACCTTTTCAAATGCATGGGTCGAGAAACAGCCAGAGAGAAGCTGTAAAGCCACATATGTTCACTCCAACCTCTGTCATTCATATTCCACTAGTAAACTCATGCTGACTACCCCAGTATTTTTGTTATCTTATACTCTGTTTCTTTGGCTTGGTTTCCCATTATAAAACTGATTATTAACATACTAAAATAGGTTTATTTGATATTGCAAAAAGGTTCAACCTGTTCTCACTCCCGACTCGTCACATATTTACGCTCGGTCAGTGCCCCTCGGCGTCACTTTTGAACGTGCAGGGTACTCCTTTGGCGTCGTTTTTCGACGAACATGAACTGCGTTGCTGTTTGCTAAATGCTCCAGACCGAGATGCGTGCAATTCTTAGCAATTCATAATTATTTATGGTTCTAATATTTTGTAGCACCTAACCCCAACCTCACCCTAAACCTAACCCTAACCACTTCACAGCCATATAAAACACAACACGCGAATAAAAGTACAGTCACGGGTATTTATTGCACAAACTGACCAAAAGCATTACAAAATATAACAAACAACTCGTTTCAAAGACCTTTTTGCACCAAAGCCGTACGATAACTTTACATGAAGATGCCGTGCGTGTCCGTGTATGCATGAGGTCGGCTGCTCCCATTCAAAAGATAAACCGCTAGATGCAATCGGTCGTGGGAGCCAATACCGTTTCACGTTCAAAGCCAACGAAATGATGCGATCGGTCACATGACACGGGAGAGCCAATGGCATCGAAGCTGACGTAACTTCCTCTGGCGGCAATATTTGAACGTCGTTCTTCACTGGATTTGATATTTACAGTGGACGGTGATCGCTTTCGCTGTTCCTCATACAAATCGATCGTTTCGCGTTGGTACCCTTGGAATATCTGTATTTTTGAACGACATTGTGACTGCTTGTATTATGTGTTTTATATTAGGATAAATAAAGTGTTACATTTCTTGCTCAAACTGTGAAACTGTCTGAATAACGTCATGTAAACGCAATTATCCTGGTCATTAAACTTAAATTAAACCCCGAAACATCATCATTGCAAATTATATCTAATATACATTTTCATAATGATGGTCAAATTCGCGTGCCCTTCACGTCGAAAAACGACGCCAAGGGGTACACTGAGTGTTCAAAAGTGACACGCCATTTCCTCCAGTATAAACATGCGTCCACTCTCTCACTTTCTCTCTCTGTGTCTCTCACCCAAAAATAGTCGCAGTAGCTCCATTCATTGGGCTTGAGTAGCTGCTGCTCTGGTGTTGACGTGGACACAGGGAAAGTCACGCAGTTGATCTGTGGAGAGATAAAACAAAGCGAGAGAGAGAGGTGTGAGTGAGAAAAAGATGGTGGTTATCACTAGGGAGCAGATTGAAAGGTCATGATATAACATGTAGTCATTTAGCAGACGTGATATAAAAGAGCCAGACCGGTCAGTAAGCACCATATAGTTCATGTGGGAACACTGGGGGCTATTGTTTGACAGCCCTAGTAAAATTATAATAATACAGATGGTGATCAGTCTACTAAAAACTACTGTACTTTTACTAAACTGTAAAAAAAGGTTGAACTGCATTTCCGAAATATATCTTTATTTAACATTTTCTTTTAATTAAGCAAATAAATTTTAACTTTTGTTTTCTTTCTGGTGTTATTTGAAGCTACACATTCGCTAAAAGTCTTTGCAGACAAAGACTTTGTGAATCAGGGTGATTTTGCAATGCACAGTGATAAAGGGATGTTAGGGAAAGTGGTGTTTGTTGAGAAAATACATCTAAAATGGGCCTCCAACCCCAGGGGTCTTTAACTGTGCTGTATCCTACTGCACAGTGTGCAGAAAGCAGTATGTCATTGTGAACTCGTCATAACCATGAAATAGAGTTGTTAAGAGTAAGATTAGTCCCAAAGAAACACATACGGCACAACACAGAGCTCACGCTGCTGGCTTTCACTGCTTCAGACTGCAGTTAGTGTGTAGGCTCATAAAGTGTTTGAGTATACACTCTGGGGTCCATGGTGTCTCCAATTAGAACGTAAACACTGTAATTATGTAATGCTCTCCATCTGTACCGCCTCCTTTCCTCTGCCAAACAGGATGTGCTCCCTACCATAGCCCTTCAGTGCATCACACACACACATCCTTGTATGTATTTTATTGATTAAAACATTCTTCTAATTAAATCGTTAAAATATGTTACAGACATACAGAATGCTGGGTAACACAAATGCCAAATCTATCCATCACATCACAAAACTCTGGACTTTTGGTAGCTCCCATAGCAAAGTCCACCAAAGCAGGTAAAGCAGGGGTCTCAAACTCAATCTACCTGGGGGCCGCTGGAGGTAGAGTCTGGGTCAGGCTGTGCCTCATTAAGTGCTGCTTCATTCTCTTTGCTTGCTTTCTTGAATAAATCTTGTTGCCTCAATAGACATTTTTTAAGATTGGCGACCCGGTTCTTTCTCTCATCTCCCTGGTATTTTGTATACTCCTCAGCATGTCTAGTTGAGTAATGACGTCTGACGTTGTATTCCTTATACACCGTAACTTTCTCTGTGCATATGAGACAGGGGTGCCCCTGTGCTCGACAAAAAAATATTCCGTCTCCCACTTTTCCTGAAATTGCCTGTGCTCGTCGACCAACCTTTCTCTTCACAGCACGTTTTGAGAGAGACATGACTGGAACTGGGTGATACTATATATTTTCCGTCCACTTGGTGTCACTCCGGAACACGTTTCAACCAAGTGACTAACTTTGATACTTCAGTCATACAGAAAGTGAAAGTAAAAAAAAAACAGACGGAGTTTTCTAACGCTGCATTAACAGCGCATATGCTAAAAAAGGTGATATAAGTGATAGAAAAAGTAAGCGACAAAAAAATAAAAATTAAAGCGTGGCAAGACTCAGCAAAAAGGTGCGTTTGAGAACAACGCGGGCTGCACTAACACTAAACTTTGATGTCAAGTAGGGGGCCACAAAATATCATCCCGCGGGCCTCAATTGGCCCCCGGGCCGCGAGTTTGAGACCCCTGAGGTAAAGCCTTTTCACATTTGGTTCCTAAACCTTGGTATAGCCTTCCTGACAATGTTCCCTGAAAACACACTCTCCTTGTTAAAATACTGTATATACTGTAGATGAAAGACAAACAAACAAAGAAAAAGGTGTATCTCATTACCTTGTTTTCTAGTTATATCATATGTAATGCAAAAGATTATCTTCTATTTATGTAAGCCACTCATTGGCTGCTTCGATTAGCTGCTTCTATTAGCTGCTTCGGTTAGCTGCTACGATTTGTCAACGGCCCCGCCATATTAGTCATTGCAAGACTATAGACTGTAAACAAATGAACATTTATTGAGCTCCAGTCCAGAACACAGCTGAGCTCGCTCACACAACAAACAAGTACAGTATACTCCAAAACAGACTTTTTCAATGAAAAAAAAATGTCTCTTTATAGATCTGGTAAAACCGTTACAGCGGAAAAACATTTACGTGATATTATAAAAGAAATAATACAACTGTGCATTATAAGTACTATGAAATAGCATAGAGTAATACATAAAGACACACCGTTTCAATTTTCCAAGTATTTCAAAGTGATTGAGATGTGTTCTGATTATTTCATCTTTATATCACATTAGGGACGTCTGCACAATTATTAAGCAAAAGATAAGCAAAATGATTGCTTGACAAGCTCGAGTTTTAAGAATTAAGAATATTTTTTAAATCTAACCATCGAAAACTGGAGCCAAAATGTTCCTATACTCCAAAATGAAATGAAAACATGCTTGTGTTTTTATCCGAAACCTACAGCTTTGCCATTCACTTGCATGTGCTTGTACTGGAACGTTGCAATCATTGATATGTCAACGTTGTTGACGTACGATCCAGCAGCCAACGGGCGGTCTTCAGATGCATGAGCTCCGATTCAACATACTAAACTATCAAGTTTAACATGTATTGTAATCAAACATATACAGTAAGCATTGCTTTAACATGTTCAGTATTTCCACTTAAATGCATACATGATATTGTTGATAATCACCTCTGATAACAGACTTTTCTGGTTTTGTTAAGCAGAAATTTGCACTTTTTGTTAAGCTTCTTTTAAACGATATACATGTACATTGTGAAAAGCGCCATACACATGAATGTGAATTGAATTTCAGAGGAATACAAGGACATGAGGCTCAGTTCGACATGATGAATTATGAGTTGTTATCTCTCCTCAGCACAGCCTCTTCCAGCATTAACTCTTGTATGCACCTTTCCACTATCCGGAAAATTTAGGTCTACATAACTGCTCTGTTCTAAAACCTCACGAGCTGCCTACATTTAAAGGCATCACATGCACTCCTCTGGCTGCGTTGAAAGGTGAACAAATAACTAAGTATTTATAAACTTAGCCAACATAAAACACTATACAATTCAACTGAGAGTTGAGTCTCCAGGACGCTATCAGGATGCACTAGAAAGTGCAATGCAAATTGTGTATACCCTGTACATTGCGAATTCAAAACACGCAATTACAATCAATACAGTGAATAAACAGGCCATACTTATGCACAGTGATAAGACCTTATCCACTCGCCTCAGACGTTTCCTAATCTGATTCGGTTTGAGGTGATTTAGTCTATCGGGCCTTGTCACTTTGTTCATTTCATGCCTGGAAGATCATCCTGATTGTAGTGGCCAGTTGATTTTCCATTACAGTGCCATCACATCTATCACTCGTGTTGTTTATCCCTTTCCTCTCATCGTCCCCAAAATGAGCCCATTCATCAGACGGCGGCACGTCCTCTCTCCTTTACAACTCCTAAGTGAAGTGAGCCGCCCTTATCGAGAGCTTATTACACCCTCCATCCACACGTTGAAATACAACCCCCTCCTCGAACTGAAATTCAGTCTTCTCTGGGCTGACGTAGGGTCAGTTGACTCCCACCCAAATTGTAACTCGAATTGCCATTTGGGAAACGGCAAAACCGGGTTTGGGTCATTGCGGAGAACGATATTACTCCTGACACTGCGGGTGGATTGGTTCGGTTGGTTCTGGGATCTCAGACTTACTTAATCACCGAACTCACCCCTGTGTCTGTAAGGCAGAAAACTACACAAAAGTGCATTTCATGTGGAACAGTTAGATTTCCTATAGATGAAGCAATTCCTGCAGATAATATCACCACACACGCTGGAATACGGGACGCCCCCGCAGCCTTCACGGTATGGGGCACCATCAGATCGTTTTGGAGCAGTTCAGGCTTTGGCTAGGGTGAATAAGCAGTTTGGCATTGCTGGTACATGCTGAAACCACGGCAAAAGCATGCTTCTCTATTGATGGCCATTCAAACTAAGCATTGTCTATTAGCTACTTTAAAGTAAATGTCTTACCAGTTTCAGAACTGCTCTGGTAAAAAAAACCCTATAGAGCAAAGATGGCAGCATCCAGAAAAGCTTCTGTCATTGAAGACTAAGAAAAGCCAAAAGATTCAGAAAAAGTAAAGATTCCGAAGCATCTTTATACAGCCATAAGCACAGGATTCCCCAAGATAACAAAAAACTCTATATGAGTTCCACTACAAATGTTTACCTACCAATGTGGTGTCTAATGTTTTGCACATGCTCAACTGTGCAACCATATGCTGCTTATACATGTTATCCATCCCTTTCAAAGGTCATTATAGCTCTTCTTTTAACTACAGTAACCTTGATATAACACTGGTATTACATTAGTAAACAGTGGTCCATTGGCATGTGGGCACCGGCTTCCCAGCTCGTGGTCCTATCCCAGCTTCTGTTCCCCTCTCACATACTGTTGTTTCCTGTCTGTCTCCACTGTCCAACTATCCACATTTAAAACGAGGTTTTATGTGTTGGGTAAGCAGAATAACTTACACACCCAGCGCATGTCTGGCACCAGCCCATGAACCCGTTGCCACACTCCCTTTTAATGGCATAATGAACGCGACTTTCTTTTGAACGGCTGCAAATATCACAAACCTAATGATAGCATGCGTCGTGCATCAGGGACACAACATCACCGGGCAAGCAAATAAATAAATCTCTGAAACACCAATCTGGTCAGCAGTCATACACATGTGCACACATACATTCAGAGATCTCAACTACCGCTCTGACTTTAGGGTGCTCAGCCTCTGTTGCTAAGCGACAAATTGCGTTTCCTGTAAGGGCATTTTTCTCCAACTACAAAACAATATTTGTGCAACACTATAACAGATGACATCACTGTCACTGAGTGCAAGTTTAGTTTTCGTTCAAATTTATTCTGGTCTCAATGTTTTTATCTTATTCGGTTGTTTACATGTGGCTTCTGAATTGCCGGCACTCTGACCAGCTGTTGACAGCCACCTATTATTTCAGATGCAGGCTGGATGGAGTGCAAACGTGCCAAACTGACACACTACTGCTTTCACATTAGTGATACTCAAGAGATACTGAAGGTGAGTGAAAGGTGAAAGTATTCCAAGCTCAGACACTCGACAGCTTCACACTATTGATTCAGTGTGTCTCCAGTTCAATGGTTGCCATGGTGAATTGCTCGTGCGTTACAAGAAGAGCTAAAAATACCTATATTCGGCTAAAATAAATGTATATAAACACACATAAATGGATTACACTTTCAGTAAAATGCTAAGTTATATTGATATTTTTAGGAATGCTTTTGCCAAATAGTCCATTTTCAGACAAAACAAACAACCATTTAAAAAGATTTACAAAAACATTGACATCTACAGTAATGCATAACCATAAGTTATGTTAGAAGGCTGGTTTTAGTGGGTTTTTTGGTCAAGCTGATTTCACCATCTTTGGCTTGTTTTAGCTCCTTTTTTATTCAGCATGGATGTGACCACATGTGTTTTTTCACACGTGAAACTCATCTGGCTGAAAGGGTTTGTATAACAGCCGCTACAGTAATGTATCACTGTCTCATGCAACATTTAACAAAATATTACTAAATACAAAAATTTCAATTCACATTACTGTAATGTTTATCGCTCATTCATTTATTTATTTGTTAAGCAACCGTGTAATGACCAGAATAATGGGCTGTCAGTTGGTCATTATTGCAAAATAAATCCCTTCAATGTGATATAACATCCTGATCTCCCTGTGATCATGTTTATTTGGTGATGATGGCAAGCTGACTGTACATCATCTCGAAGCGTCTGTGGCTTCAAGCCAAACAGAATTCCTTTGTCTGAAGAAATGACACTGATAATAATGCAGACCACGTATGAACACTACAGCAGTCTACAGCACCTGCAACCAGAACTTTCCATTCCAAACACAGCGTGTGTCGTCTCTTCCTACAAACGACAGGTTGAATGACAGCTTTCTTTCATTCCTCCTGCTTCATTCTCGTTCTTTTTCTCTCATTGAATGAGTGTGTGTGTGTTTTTTTTATTTCGACATCCATTAGTCTGTACTATTGCCTTTTGTCACCATGGAAACTGGACTAGCCACGTCTTCCCCAGTTCTATAGGCTTCTCTGGATCCCTCTCCCTGGTGGGCGGTCTCTCTCCGATGATGGACACCTTACCTGCCCTATCTCTAATGCTGCGTGTCCTACAGCATCTTACACCACTATCAAAATACAGGTTACCTAACACTAACCCTACCCCAGTTTTAATGTTTTAGGGGAACATTCGTAGTTGCATAAAGGCAAAGCTGAGAAGATTATCACAATACAAATTATGAAATGGTTTGTGGTTCCAAACATGTAACATATTAATGCACAGCCTTTCAGGATCTTTAGCAAACCAAAAGATGCCCTTTTGGCACCTTTATTTTCAAAGTGTAAAGAGTTTTCACCTAAAATATCACCAAGCCATATGCAGCCTGGCTGTTATTGCTCATTCTCTTCTCGTAGAAGTGTTAAGATTCTCTGGTGTGAAGACATCTTTGTGATCAGTGATGCAACATGACCTGCAGTGCCATGCGCCTGCAACATCCGACCCTCAGTGCTCTGGTTTACTGATTTCTGTAAAATCAGCTGTGTGTGAGCGTATAGCTCCGTGCTCGATGTGTTTTCTTCTCCAGGTGAATCTGGATCAAAGCGGGATTCGAATGTAGCTGCGTAGCCATGTCCACGCATTCACGCTGCATACATAATTTGAAAAGTAGTGCCACGGCTCCAGGAGCTGCGTGACGGCGGGGAATCTCGCGTACGCAAGCAATGGCCATGTCAGAAATCGATGCATTTGTTGGCATGTTTAGTGCGACAGCTGTAGTGGTCTACAGCGTTTGAAGTAGCAAGTTCTTGTCTTGTACTAAAAGAGAAGATGTGTTTCAATGTGTGTGGGAGAGAAGCCAAAGCAGAGGGGTTCTGAAGTGCTGAAAAGAAAATCTGATTTGATTTATGTTGCGCTCTGTTCTTTTCCATTTTCTTCCACTCAAAGCTCTTCCCGGGGGTCTAGTCATAGCGATGTGATCTCGGGATGATTATTTGATCAGTGCTTCCATGCGCTCATCAAATCCTCAAAAACACGGTGTTGCAAAACAGCAGTGATGTAATCTAGCAGGAGTGTATCTATACACTTGAATAAGCAGCGCACACAAACTTCACCAACATCACTCAAAAAACACACACACATGCGTGCACAGAGATCCACAAACGCGCATGCAGAGAGCGGCACGGCACAGTGAGCTGATGTTTCACATCTGCCAAACACTTCAGGGAACAACCAGACTCCTGATTCAAAACCCCACGGGTCACTTCTGCAAAACTCCAGCATACTGGCGCTTTCTGATCGACATTATCATTAAGAATATTCGATCTACAGAGTCTACAGATGCTCTCCAGGGAGACATCTACACATTACTCAGAGTACGGATGCTTCTTCATTATACAGCTACAAGAGTGTGCGTGTGTAAATGAGTGTGTTTGTCAATACTCACCGTAATTTTGGTCTCCTTGATCTCCTGCTCCTTAGTCTGCCTCCTGGCTGGGGAGGTGGACCCGGGGCTCTGGGAAGACAAACACGAGGCATCGTCAAAGCTGCCCTCCGCGTCAAAGCTTTCCTCCATCTCGATCGCTCCGTGGCTCCTCTCGCTGTCTCACTCTTTCTGCACTTTCACTCCGCCGCACGCTTGACTCCCGCACGCAGTCTGACTGCTCTGGCGCCGTGGCGAGCGATGCGGAGCGGTAGGGGGGCGTGATGGAAGGGGGTGCTTGAGGTGAAGGGGGTGGTCATGGAAGCGTGACGGAGCGAGCGAGAGAGGAAGAGAGACTTGAGGAATAAGAGCCGGTGAGATACACAAGACTTCAACCACACAGGGAGTTGAGAAGACGCACACTTAACAGGAAAGAGAGTAAAGCTCATGAGAAAAAAATCTAATGAAGAAAATAGAAAGTTGTATTTTGTATTAAAGCCTGTTTTTGTCATTTTTATATCATTTTCACGTATATCATTTTCATGAATTTTAAGCAGTAGCATAATAGTTCTGCAATGGATAAAAAATACTCAAAAAAGCATCATTAGGATGCTTAAAAATAACACTGCAATGTAAACAATCCAATACAACCTCAGAACAATTCACAAATATTTTACAAAGTAGCTCATTTATATGAATTCATTTCATTCATTGATGGTTACAGGTTCAGGGGTGGTTAAAATGAACACACAGCAAATTCATCTGAATTAGCAGCCTTGTAAATTAATAACAAATTCATGTAAGATCAGACTGAATCTCAATAGCCCTATCGTAGGATTCATGAGAATCACCCAAGGAGCCACCAGACAGATACAGGCAAAATAAAAACATGCAGTCGTACATGCATGTGAAAGATCCAAATTGTGCAGAAAAACATAAGTGAAGAGTCAGATATTAGCAGGGCGTTAGTCAAGACCACCTTTGTCGAGTCCAAGACCTGGACTAGTCGAGACCGAGTCAAGACCGAGTCTAAAGAGGTTCGAGTCCAAGAATCCTCTTCACGACCATATACTTTATTTGTAATGATCAAATTAGGTTATGTTATTTACTTTATGTACAGCAATTTCACCAAATTACACCAATTTCACAAATTTTCACCAAGGTCTGGTATATTCTCTATATAACTGTGTATGTGACAAATACAATCTTGAAATTCTTGAATCTAAAACTGAAGTGCAACTTTTATTGTGGTGTAACAATCCCATTCTGGGCTGCCATTGGAAAATATTCCCATTCTAAGCTTGTTGACTTGAATACTTGAATGCTAACTGCATTGAATCAACATAACTTTTGCAACCGCAATTAATGTTGAAAAAATGTAGAAGTTTCAACAAACCATCATCATTGTGATCAGTATTTGCTTTAGTTTGGTTCTTGATTCTTGGGTTCTAACGTTTTTATTAACAATTTTCATTGTCTGTTATACCAGTGTTCTAAAATACAATTGTTGAGGCAATAAAAATTAAGATCCATTGGTATCAGGTGATAATGATTGTAGTCTTTGAGCAGTTACCCAAATAATTGCTCATGAGTGTATTGTGATATTAATTTATGAGTATTGTGTGATACTACAGTGTGAGATTAAAGAAGTGGTATGGCTTATTGTACTTATTTGAATTGACAGAAAATATACACACACACAAAAAAACTTTAAATTGGTCAATCAATCAGACATCAAGAATCAGTGTATGAAACTCAACAATAGTAACAATCAACAAAAGAGAGCTTCATCCTGCAAGGCACACTGGGTAACATCATAGTACAAAACTCATTCATGACTCCCAGCATGCATTGCAGTTCATCTGTTTATCTGAATTTGTTTGATGATTCAAACACTTCACACTCATTGTTGAGTTTTGAAAACTTTCTGTTTAATTTGGCACAGTATCTTAGCTTTGTGAACCAGAACACTCAAAACAGTCAACAACTTCTTTTAGTATTATTTATCATCTTGACACTCATCACAAAAAGTAACCCACTCCAATAGCAAAGAGAATTAACTTAATGAAAATCAAGAGTCCAACTAAAGCAAACATATATTCTTCATCAATGGTTTTGTTGTTTGTTTGGAAGGAGAACAAATCATCGGACTCCATACCAACAAGTCCAAGACAAGTCCGAGACTACAGAAAAACGTCTCGAGTCCGGACTCAAGTACTACAGCACTGGATATTAGAATGTGATGAAAAGCCACAAGATCCATCTCTAAGACATTCTTTAAATATAGCCTTCAAATTTGCACAAAAAGGAAAAGGAAAAGCACACTTCTCTATTTGTATCATTTAGGTCCGTAGCATAAACATACTGATAGTTATGCACCAAAAAGGATGGAGTATGAAAATGACAGGAGATGTAAAACTACGGAAACAGCACCCCGCCCCCTTCTTCTTCACACATACCGTGTATGTGTGTTTGAGTGGAGAGTAGAGAGAGTGAAGAGGTGAAACGGGCATGCAATGAACACTGAGGGGTAATTACCATTAGAGGTACGGGTGCAAACAACAACTCGCTGTCAGGAGAGACAAACCACATGACCCACAAAAAAGCTATTTCCCACAGTATATAAATGTGTGTGTGTGTGAGTAGTATATATGCGGGTCATAGTGTCAAAATGATTGATGGGGTCATTGACCTTTGGGGGGGGGTTGAATTACTTCCGGACCACCCACGTAGTGAGGGACCGCCCACATCGCGTTGACCTTTTGACCGTATCCGCCCACATCGCGTTGACCTTTTGACCGTATCCGCCTCCGTAGTGAGGGACCGCCCATGTCGCGTTGAACTTTTGACCGTGCCCTCACATCCCATTTTTCCGGGGCATGTTTTAGGGCATGTTTTAGGATGTATTGCTACATATCTTTAGCATGAATGAAAATATGTAATTTAAAGGAGATGATGAGATCATTATTAATACGCAATCATTGGTTATTTAAACAGCGTTTAAAAATAATAATGAATAAGACAACAACTACACAAACACTGTTTGAATAAACAAACAGGTTTAAATGAATAATCGTGTGAATAAATAAATAAATAAAGCATCTATTAAATAAGTAAAGAAGTAAATAAGTAATTATACAATGTATTCAATATATGAGAGAGGAAAGGCAGAGAGGCCATGCAGATTACCTTATGTTTTTCAGAATTTTCACCCAGTCTATAACATTCCAGTGAGAGGTGTCCGCACCAAGGCTCGTAAATTTGTTTTGAAAGAGGAGGATTGTAACCGGGTGTATTTCAACTTGTTTTGTAGGTGTCAACTTGTAGGTGACAGCGTCGGACGTTTTAATCGGGTACGATTTGTTTTACGTCCATAGCGTGAAATCATACGTGCTAGCAGCTCGGTTCAAGACAGCGAAGCTTTGTTTAGGAATAACAACTGTTCCCCACCTGGCATCAGTAGATCACATGAAACAATGCGTGACGAATCGACCTGTGCGTTACAAGCATTCTATGGGACAAACTCATCTTTAATCTCGCTATATCTCTCTAACTAATCAGAAAAACAACTCGTCACTATCATTCTGAACATATCCGCTTTATTCATCATTACCTGTTTTGTTTAAAACTTAAACCATTCTCACACGTGTCTAATTGTACAGGGGCCTCCATGAAAATGGCTTGACCCAATAAATGTTTGTATGTGTGCACAAGTGTTGAGCGGTTACCTTCCAGCGTTCATGTTTCTGACAAATAAAAAAAAATCTGAGTATCGATTCTTCAAACTGTGTCTACAACACTGTATAATTAAAGCGCATGTTTTTCCTAACTGCATGGAGCAGTGTCTTTAAATGGTGTCCATGATGTTCCCTCTATCCTGACTGTTTTCCTTCTGTCTGAGGAGATGCCAGTGCGTCCACCAACCAAGGGTGAATAAAAAAACATCTTTATTGCTAGTGTTCATAGCATCACAGCAGGCAGTTGGGTGATTCCTTAAAACACAAAGCAGATTTTGATTGAACAGCAAGAATCCTTAAATTGAATGTACGTCATGTTCATTT